>NC_045443.1:28834428-28906654 GCF_002776525.5 Piliocolobus tephrosceles | reverse complement strand
TTTTTTTTTTTTTTTTTTTTTTTTTTTTGAGATGGAGTCTCGCTCTGCCGCCCAGGCTGGAGTACAGTGGCCGGATCTCAGCTCACTGCGAGCTCCGCCTCCCGGGTTTACGCCATTCTCCTGCCTCAGCCTCCCTGTAGCTGGGACTACAGGTGCCCGCCACCTCGCCTGGCTAGTTTTTTGTATTTTTAGTAGAGACGGGATTTCACCGTGTTAGCCAGGATGGTCTCGATCTCCTGACCTCGTGATCCGCCCGTCTCGGCCTCCCAAAGTGCTAGGATTACAGGCTTGAGCCACTGCGCCCGTGCCTATGATTTTCTTAATGACATTTTCTTTCTCTAGTTTAGTTTGTTGTAAGAATACAGTATGTAATACATATAACATGTGTTAATCAACTGTTTATGTTATCGGTGTGGCTTCAGGTCAACAGCGGGTTATTTGTAGTTAAGTTTAGGGGGAGTCAAAAATCCTTGTATGATTTTTGATTGCACAGGGGTCGGTACCTCTAACCCCTGCCTTATTCAAGGGTCAATTGTATATGTACATGTAAATTTTAGCCACAAATTCTTAATGCTGCTTATAGTGTAAAGTGAACAACTGATTTCATTCTTTCCAAAGATAAAAACACTCTAGGGCTTTGAGGAGACAACTGGGGAAATTATCACCAGTAGGTGACACTGACTATGGGTCTCATATTAAAACTTAGACTCTGTGGTTGTAAAGAAAAGCAGGGGCAAAGGTCACGTGACAAGAGAAATGAAAGTAATCCAATAAAATTCAAGCAAGTGTGTGAATGATGGGCAGTGTCTATCGAGGAGGGCTTGAAATATAAAGAGAAAAGAGAAGATACAAAGCAAAGGTGAAGATGAAGGCAGATGATAATTTTTAACACAGTCTATTTTCATTCTGTTTGGAATCTGGAGGATGTCCTCCCATGAGCTTGCCTACTGTTGTCTGGAAGGCATCCAATCCCAGCGTCCAACTGAGACACTGGTGATCTGATCTCCAGCGATAAGCTGTGGTGGGAAAAGATCAGAAAGATGACCAAGGGATGAGGCTGGAGAAGGATGTATTTCTGAGGCCTCCCAAGAAAAAGCAGTAAAAACAGATTTTAAAAACAAACAAACAAAAAAAACCGTAACTAACGAAGCTCAGCAAGTGGTCAAAGATTTCCTGGTTTTTGTGTAATAGGTTAATGAAATAGCTCTGAAGCCCCCTCAATTCTTGTGTGGTTAGTTTTGGTTGGAAAGTTGAAATGGAGTATTTGTTTGTGTGTGTATTCCCTACTTGTTTCCACAAATAATTTAAGTGCAGAGGAAAATGATACCTACCAAATGACATAGGTACCCAAGTTGGTGAAGACAGATTTGTATGTTTTTCTCCTATATACCTCGGTATTATTTGAAATTTGTACAAAGAGTATACATTCATATATTACTTTGGAATTTCAATATGTAAGAACTTAAAATGGCTTTGAAGCATAGCCTGTATTTGATTCTTTTACCTCTGCTCAGTTGAGAGAATAGGATAAGAAATCTACTTTTCGGTGAAGTGGCCAATCGCAGACTGAAGATCCTAGGAGGAAAAGGGAAAAATACAGCAGAGTAACTCATCACAAACTGAAATCTGTACAATCAGTGACAGATCAGAGTTGGGCTCGCCTGAGTGTATGGGGAAAGTACAGAGGGTAACAGTTCAGAGTGCGCCTGCAGTAGAAGAGTTCTTGTTCAGAAATTTATCAGTCACTACTCGCTGTATACAAAAGCAAAGACTGAAGTTGGGTAAGTCAGAATGTGAATCCCATGTCACTACGTAGGAGCCATGAATCTTGGATAAGTATTTTCACGGTTCTGAATTTGTTTCCAAATCCACAAAATGGAGATATTAGTGTATATCTCCTGAGACTGTAAGAAGTAAATGAACTGACAACTATAAAATGTAGCAAAAGTCATCAGTCAATGGCAGCAATTGCTGTCAAGAGCCTCTTTGGAAAAGAAAAATGATGGGCAAGACATTAAGAGAGAATATAAAAAGTATATGGCTGTAAAATTATACATTTAATGTCTGCCTGGATTATCTAAAAAGATGAAGTAAAGTTTGAAGCAAGAAAAATTTGTGTAGCTCAAGGATAAAGGAATAGTTCAATGTAAAAAAGAAGGCTAATGAAAAACGCTAATCATTCTCAAAATATACAAATGAGATGGGAAAGAGGGATGAAAAGCCATTCTCTTAATTCATACAAAGACATAAATTTAAGTTTAGGAATAGAGAATAAATTAGTTTCTTTTTTTTTTTTTTTTTTCTTTGAGATGGAGACTCTGTCGCCCAGACTGGAGTGCAATGGCACAATCTCGGCTCATTGCAACTTCCGCCTCCCAGGCTCAAGCGATTCTCCTGCCTCAGCCTCCCGAGTGGCTGAGGAGCAGCACCCAAGTAGCACCCACCACTGCAACCAGCTAATTTTTGTATTTTTAGTAGAGACGGGGTTTTGCCTTGTTAGTCAGGCTGGTCTCAAACTCCTGACCTCAGGTGATCCGCCTGCTTCGGCCTCCCAAAGTGCTGGGATTGCAGGCACAAGCCACCGCGCCTGGACAGAAGAAATTAGTTTCTAAGCATGAGGAGCTCTGTATCATATTAATGGGTGATATCACGAAATGTTTCCCTAGGTAATTTTTGAGATCAATTGACACTTCTAGCCTTGATAGTATGGATGTTGCAGAGCTATGTGCTGAAATATATCAAGTTTCAGGAAAGTAAAGCAGTTGAATAAGGATGACTCCAAACAGCTTTGAAAGTAAATGAAAGGAAAAACAAGAGGAATTTAGATTAGGAGACCACTTAAGGCTTTTAGAGTGGAATGAAAGGTCACAAAACAAAAAGGACAATGGAAATGATTCAGATGAAGATTTCTGTATATCACATTGATCTAGACATTTTAGTGGTTGTGAAAGCATATTGGTAGGTAGAGACTGAGGTGTAGAGAGCTTTAAACTCGGGTTTAAGGCACAAACAGGGTGTTGAGGCAGTGAGTCCCAATGTGGTATTCCTAGCAAGGTGACCAAGTTTCACGGGTCATTTAGACATGGGGAAGTGTAGGAAGGAAGGAAGTGAATACGGTCACTTGCCAGCTAAAATTCTATCTTGGAAGGATCCGTGTTATCTCCCCTCCTCCTCCCTATGAGATAGAAAATCTTATTTTCTTCTTTTAGTTATTTTTAATTGACCTCTATCAGTGCACCTCAGAGAGCAGGGGGATGTCAGCATCATAATTCAACCTGAGAACTGTGTGAAGCAAGGTGAAAGTTTTCACAACACTGGAAAATCTAAGAATTTGTCTCAAACACAGAGCTTAGAGTGCCCAACTGCATGAAGAAATTGACGTTTTTACCTAAAATAACTGTTCAAATTGTACATTTGCTACGTTTTATAAACATCAGAAGGGCACCACTGACACCCAAGTGAAAAATCCCCACCTTGGCCAAAATGGTTTCACATAAAAACAACTTAGCTACCAAGGAAAACTTTCTGCACTCCTTGTGCCCAGGGGAATCTGGGGCAGGAGAGCCTGTGCCCACCTCTGCGAAGAAGCAAAGGCTTTAACCCCACATGGGAGAAGTGCTTTCAGGTTGAAATGCTACTGGCTTTAGCATCCGTCTTTTTCTCTTGGGAGTAGAGTAGGTACCTCCCAAATTCACTTTTCGAGCAGCCCCACACTGCTATTTGTCTCTTGTCCACCTTTTAACTTGCTCTGTATAAACATTTCACCCTCCGCCGCAGACAGCCGCCCACCTCCGCCTGCCTGCCTGCCTGCCTGCCTCCCTGCTTGCTGGCCTCCCCTCCCCAGGTTTCAGCTGGAGGAACACCTAGCAAACAACATGCGCTTTGGGGCTCAGTGTTCTTCAAGCCTGCCAGTTCTTTCAGGAGGTCGTTTACATGCTTGGCTCCTACTTCAATGAGCTACTCTGGAGCGACCAGTGAAAAGTGCTTTTGCTCCTGGAAAATATTGGAGTGCTTTGCTGCAAATGGTGAATCCATGGCTCCCAGTCGTCAGAGATAACAGCTGATGCGGTTGAATTGGCCATTTCTTAGGGAGTGATTTTACTACCATAAAGTATGATATAGCAACTTCAGCTCCCAATTTATGTTTTGTAAATAATTTGCCATTTTTCTGCGATTCTTCAAACTTCTTTTGGCACTGCCTACCTGGTCAGTCTCTTGTTTGTAGATTGCCATGGTGCATAATTCTTAATGGGCCAAAAAAAGACACAAAGCTAACATTTACTCATTACATCCACATAGTGTGTATGAGGAAAAACACCCCCTTGCTCACACTCTTTAGAAAAGACATAAATTTTGACAGGAAAAATATTTCAAGGGGAGCTCCGTGTATTTCTACTCAGTTGTAATGGCAATATTATCAAATTAGTTTGTGTTGCCTCCAACTTAATATTTTCATTTGGTTCTTTTTCCCCTTAAGTGTACTATAAAAAGATGATTAATCAGAAAAGAAGGGTTACCTTTGATTAAGGAAGTTAATTATGAGTGGCTGACTTGATGTGGGTGGGAGGTTTCACTCAGCCATGTTATTTTCTTCTCCATGGGAGAGCTAGAAAAATGGGCCATAGGCAAAAGAAGGAATCACTGGGAGTAGTAAAAACTTGAAAGGAAACTTCAACTTTCCCTGCCATCGTCAATAAGCAATGCCGAAAATGTGTCTTTGTCTACATTTTCTTGCACATTTAATGGGCCTCCTGGTGCTATTTAAACATTAACCACGTTTCCAAAACCCATGATGAATTATATAAATAATGGCCATAATATTATACCCATTTTATGTTGGGGAGGCTGAGTCAAAGATGAATTATAAGAAAGAAAAGTGTTTTCATTATTGCTGAGTTTACTCCTGGAGTCCCACGAAAAGTATTTAAAGGGAGGTAGAGTTGCACGCATGCAGTTTGGAGCCAGAATGCCTAGGTTGGATCACTGGTTCAGCCCCCTTGCTAGCTGTGTGAAGAATGGGAACCTCTCTATGCCTCAGTTTTCTCATCTGTAAAATGGACACAATAATGGCAGTCTCCTTCCAGAGTTTGTTTGGAATATTAATTGAGTTAATTTGTGAAAACTACTTGGAACACTGCCTTACTTACATAATGCTAACTGGTAGCTATTGTTATTGCTATTATTGTGACAGGTCATAATGTGTAAGTACTAAATAGAAGAAACAATGTTGAACAGAAAAACCAAACAAAAGGTAACTATTAGCCTCTTCAGCTCCCAGGCATTTCTGTGTCTGCCTTGTCTATAAGCCTTCAAGGGTGCTTTTCCGGCTAAAGAAAACAGTGTACCCTCAAGTGGAAATAATTATTTACTTTTATCCTGAGACCCTTGTCTCCTGGACATCATTTTTCTGGTGTCCTGGAGAAAAGCTTTGGTCCTGGAAAAAGCTGGTGTCCTGGAAAAAGCTATCATCAACTCCCTATTCTCTCTAAAGAGAGGATTTCACTGTCCTTCTACAAGGCCAAGCTAAAGAAATTGTTCCCACTACCTTAGTGATAATTGAGGAAAAAACCTAATATTACAATTTGTTCGTTGCATTGTGAACTGAACCTGAACACTGGAACACATTTCTGTTTCTAACCATTTGGTCTTTGCCCCCAAGCCGGGCCTTGTGTCCTTCACACTCAGTGGCTTCTCCTCATGGTCTGGCTAGCAGGGGTGCAAATTAACTTGGCACACAGCAGGTCGACACATTTTCTCAGCAAAAGTTATGCTTAGGTGTCCAGTCAGAGCCTCATGGGCCCCAGAAGTTCTCCATCTGGTTGCATTCTTTGATGCATGTTTCAAAATCAAATAAAGCCAAATGTTCTCTTTATGCTAACATATTCACTTGCTCAGGTGGGCCTTTTGCTTTGAGGCAGCCTCAACATTTACCACCCCTCTAATGATGAACAAATGATTTCTTCTCTCTAGTCTTGGTAAAATAAGACTGATAAAAGGGAATCTACCTCAGTTGTTGTGGAGACTAAACCAGACACAGAATGGTTTTAAATGTAGGACAATATTTTTAAAAGCTTCATAGATATCTAGTAAATGTTAGCTATTATTGTGTATGTGCAATGAAGGTTTTGTTTGGTTTGATTGTGGGATTTTAACAAATTCCATTCTCAAATCAAATTACGCATTGGAAAGAGTAGGAATCATATCCTCTGGTTTCTTTGTTTTCAACCGAAGTAATTTATACTGTGCTCTTGTGAGGAAACCATGTCCACCTTGTTAACGCCTTTCTGCATAGGAATACGCAGTTTCCTCTACCTACAAATAAATTCTTTGGTCATTTGTTTGTCTGTTTAAACGCTACTCATTCTTCTTCTTAATTGTCATCTTCTTCAGGGGTCAATCTAGTGTCATTTCTCTACTTTCTTTTGGTACATTTATTCTTATTACAGTTCTTGTGACAGTATATAAAAAGTCAACTTTTTAAATATAAAAGACCTCTTTTGCTTTTCTTGAATTTCTTTGCTATGTTAGAATGATGAGATACAAATGTTTCTCCTACACCCCAAAAGTATTTGACAAATAAGCCCACCCTGCCCTAAAGTAAAGCGAAGTAGGATTTATTTTGTTCAAGATTTGACTCAGGGTTTATGGGATCTTCAAAACCTCTTATGAAAGATCCAAAAGATAATGGAGGACACACAAGGAGGAAACAGAGTGTGTGGGGGCTGGATTCTCCCAAAATATCAGAGGAACAGAAAAGAATTGAGGGGGTAACTAGAGGGTTCTTGCGAGTGCAACTGCTGATTCCAGGAGGTGGCCCAAGAAGGAAGAGATCTGCTTTGCAGAAGAAAGGACTTGTGAGGAGTCAGTGTGGGACACATTCTTAGAGGACCCAGGAGCCCCTGCAGCCCTAAGTTATGGCCCAGTTATCTCCCAGCCCTCACTGAAGGGTGGGAGAAGATCTTCTCTCCCGAGAAAAAGACTTGGTTTTATTTCCTCTTTTTCTGCCAGGTCAGCAAGAGTGACTGCCCGTCAATCCTCTAAAGTCCCCTTAGACTTCATCTGATCATGCAGCCTTTACAACCCTTCCTCACCCACACAACAGTCCCAGAACACCAAACCCCCTAAAAGGGTGAACAACCCAAGGAGGTTGGGGGAGCTTCACACTTAGGAAATTAGCTAAAGACCCACGAATACAGACAGTTCTATTGACTCTTCAGAAACTTCGTTTATAACTGTGGGTTTGCCACCTGTCTCTGCCGTCTTGCCCAGCAACCTGTCAGCACATAGAAGTGCAGTGAGGTGTGGGCAAGGAGATTGTCTCCTCCACCTACCTCTCACTACCATTTGTGCATTCCAAATGTCTGCAATCCTTCCTAGACTACAGTAGGGTATTTTCATTATGGTGCTTGGCTTTTGAGACATAAACTCACTTGAGCTAACTCAAATAATATGTTTCAGATTAAACAAAAAGGGAAAACAATATTTCATGAAATTCTAAGAACAGGAGTTATATATAGACCTTATATTACTATCCAGGCTGCAGATTGATTATATCCTGGATTAAGTGCTGAATCCTGGCACAAACATCCACAGTTAGTGGGAAGGGTCATGTGGTCATTAACACAGCTTTAGGGAATTGCCTCTTTGACAGGGGCAGAAAATGAGGCAATTTCTATGAGACAGATGTAGACAGAGTAGGCACTTGAATAGTCGTGTCTGGTATACAGGTGCTCCATGAATGTTTCTTGACTAATGGAATGTGTGGCAGTTGAAAGCACATGTTCTGGAGTGTATTAGTTCATTTTCATACTGCTATGAATAAATACCCAAGACTGGGTAATTTATAAAGAAAAAGAGGATTAATTGGACTCACAGTTTGACATGGCTGGGGAGGCCTCACAATCATGGCAGAAGGCGAAGGAGGAACAAAAGCACATCTTACATGGTGGCAGGCAAGAGAGCATGTGCAAGGGAACTACCCTTTATAAAACCATTAGATCTCGTGATTCAGTTGCCTCTCACTGGATTCCTCCCATGATACATGGGGATTATGGGATCTATAATCCAAGATGAGATTTGGGTGGGGATACAGCAAAACCATATCATGGAGTAAGAAGCTTTAGTTCAACACTTACTAGCTTGTGACCATGGAAAAAATTACTTAACCTTTTTAGGTTTCACTTGCATCATTTTTAAAAAAGAGAATAAAAATAACTATAAAGTCAATGTGAGAATTAAGAGAAATAACCTATGTAAAGTGCCTGGTAGTGCCTGGAACATAAGTATTGAATAAATGATAGCTAACAACAACGTGAAAAATCATCACCATTATCATTACTACTACTACTACTACTATTACTACTACTACTGTTACTATATACTTGGATATAAAATGCCTGCTGGCTTTTTCATAGATATTAAACACAAAAGGTATGAATAAGAAGACAAGGACACCATAAATATTAAAATACATATAGTATGTGTATATTTTATACATATTTAATATAACAAACTTGAGGTTGGCACAAAAAAGGGAACAGTTTTCTCGAGTAGTTGATGAAGACTTAGACTAGAAGGGTTCCCAAACAGCAAGAGGAAGAAATACAGATAGAAAAAAACTGGTCTTCCCTTGCCTAAAATATTATCTTGAGCAAATAAAATCAAGAAGAGGTATTTTGCTCCTGACCCCAAGTTATCCGCCCACCTCAGCTTCCCAAAGTGCTGGGATTACAGGCGTGAGCCACTGCACCAGGCCAAGCTCTTTTAAAATAGACTTTGTCTCTACTCTATGAGGCGGGATTCCAGGAGGGAGAAAATTAAAGTCTCCAATTGTCAATTGACCTATTACCTTTGTCAATTTACCTGTTTTACCTGCCCTGAAACTTCTGGCTCCTTCCTCCCACAAGTTAGTGTTGGGTACTCATTATATGCTGTACACTGCGTTGGAAGAGAGAAAGGAATGAGGCCAAATGCATCTTCTCAAGAAGCCATAGATTCTTCTCAAGAAGCCATTTATTACTTTCAAGAAGTCTTACAGGTTTATTCCTAGGTCGGAGAGCAGGGTCTTTCCACTAGTGTCATTGCCCTCAGACTCCTGGGGTATATGGACTTCTCCCCATCTGAGCAAAGGATAGAGAAATACCTTTCACTCCGACCATAATTCATAACAAACAGGAGAGTTTGCAAGAAACACACACACACTCCCCAATAGCATAATTTATGAAGCACAAATATCTGAACTATTTTTATCTTAAATCTAAGCAAAAGGTGGGTTTTCTACCATGAATCTGCAGGGTTTCTAGCATCTATACGTTTTCTCAAGTTCAACTTTTTCTAAGGTGGATTATAAGTACACAATTCACAATAAAGCACAAGGTGACTTTGAAATGAGCTTTCAGTCTAGCAAGAGTTGCCCTTGTCCCTGTCATCTCTTTCTTGGTGTATTAGTTTCCTAGAGCTGTAGTAGCTAATTACCACAACCCATGTGGCCTTAAACAACAGAAATCTATTCTCTCATAGCTTTGGAGGGAGCAAGTCTGAAATCAAGGTGTTGGCAGGGCCTTGCCCTCTCCAAAAATGCTGGGAAAATATCTGCTTCGGGTCTTTTTCTCAGCTTTGGTGTTGCTGGCAATCCTTGGATTTCTTGGCTTGTACGTGCATCATTCCAACCTCCACCTCCGTCATCACATGGCATTCTCCCTATGTGTCCCTCTTTCTGTGTTTCTTCTTTTCTTATAAGGACACCAGCCATAGTAAATTAAGGGCACACCTTATTCCACTATGACCTCATCTTCACTAATTATATCTACAGTGACAGTTTATGAATACAGTCACATTCTGAGGTTCTGGGAAAAACATGAATTTTAGGAAGACATCATCCAATCCAGTACTCCTGATTTCATCCCTAGTTAAGAGTTCCTATATCCATTCCTTGGCCCCAGATAATTGCTCTGGATTCTTTAGGACCTTCCTATGTCCCAAGTGAGGACGATACTTACTCACCTGATTCCCATAAGTCTTTTCCTGGGCTTTAGGTACTTTCACCTGCGCTTCTTTTATCTCTTACCAAAAACTCCATAGTCCTGGACTCCTGGAAATTCTATTCTCATACCTGGCCTGTTCTGTTTTCCTCACATCCACTGGTTAGTGAAGCTTGTTTTACCACCAGTTATTCAATTTAATTTAGTTAAAAAAAATTTTTTTTATTTCCATAGGCTTTGAGGGGAACAACAGGTGGTATTTGGTTACATGACTAAGTCTTTAGAGGTGATTTGTGAAATTTTGGTCCACACACACATCTCCCGAGCAGTATATACTGAACCTAATTTGTAGTCTTTTATCCCTCACCTCCCTCCCACCTTTTCCCCCTGAGTCCCCAAAGTCCGTTGTGTCATTCTTACGCCTTTGCATTCTCAGAACTTAGCTCCCACTTACGAGTGACAACATTCGATGGTTGGTTTTCCATTCCAGAGTTACTTCACTTAGAATAGTCTCCAATCCCATCCAGATTGCTGTGAATGCCATTAATTAATTTCTTTTTATGGCTGAGTAGTTTCCATTGTATACGTATACCGCAGTTTCTTTATCCACTCATTGATTGATCAGCATTTGGGCTGGTTGCACATTTTTGCAATTGCAAACTGTGCTGCTATAAACATGTGTGTGCAAGTATCCTTTTAGTATAAAGACCTCTTTTTCTCTGGGTAGATACCCAGTAGTGGGATTGCTGGATCAAACAGTAGTTCTAATTTTAGTTGTTTAAGGAATCTTTACACTGTTTTCCAAAGTGGTTTTACTAGTTTACATTCCCATCAGCAATGTAGAAGTGTTCCCTTTTCACCCCAACCACGCCAGCATCTATTATTTTTTGAATTTCTGATTATAACACCAGTTATTCAAAGTCAGCATCTAGTCCCAAGTTCCCCAGTTGTGGAGTGCTAGCTTATGTTCTAAATTCTTAGCTTTACCTGAACTTGCCTTTAAAAGCTAGAACAAGCCCCTTGGCAAAGACTTGCTTCCTTTCAGGGTGACACTATTTATTTCTATTTTCTGTCTAATGTATAGCATCTGCTCTTTGTTTATAGAGGAGTTAGTGAGACATTCCTTGAGGCTCAGCACTAATCAGCTTCCAGATTTTCTTAATGACTCATCACTCACATGAAGACTTCAAATTTTCTCAAGTCATAGTATCGTGGTATTAAAATAGCAAAAACCTTTAGAAGCACACAATAGAAAGGTACAAATGGATACATTCCTACCCAGAGGGAAAAAAAATATGACACTACTTTAAAGTACTTATGGATGCTTTGCTTTTAAGTAGTTTACATTATTTTCACTTTGTGTTGTAAAATATTTATTACAATACTCAAGGAAATCAGTCTTACCAGTGGTTAGGATCTTAGCTGACTCTGATTGATTTAAGTAGGAAAAGTATTTATTGATAGGGTTTTTTGGGTAGTTCATAAAATTACCTGAATTTTAGATGTTGGCAGCAGATAATAGTTTTGAGAAATTTTTTAAAGAAAGCAGGTCAGATGGGAATCGCATGTAGCTGAATGGAGGAAAGGGGTGCTGGGCACACTAGACTTTCGGCTGGGCAAAATATCAAAAGAAACGATAGAATAGATCTTAGCCCAGCACCTAGACAAGTCAGCCACACCTCATTGTAAGTTTTTCAGTACACCTAAATGAGCAAATATACCTGAACTGCAGTTAACACACCTAGTAGAGATAAATTCATTACCTTCAGAAGCCCATAGCAAGTTGACTCAATCAGCTCTCCAGAATGTTTAATTCACTAATATCAGGCCAATCAATAAGCCATAGAGTTGGATCTTAAGGCTACTGTTAGCCTTTCTCTTTTTTTTAATAGTTTCTGTTTTTCCAGAACTAGAGAAGGTGATGATGTTAAGACTGACTTTCTGCAATTCAACCAAGAAGGATAAGAAAAAAAAAGTCTGTTTTTAAAAAGAAGACAAAAGCTAAATTAACAAACATGAGACATGTTTATTTCACTTCATTCTCTGCCAGAATGTGCATTTGCTGTGGTTCAGATGAATGGTTCTCAAATTAGAATCTCAGGGCCATTGGTGGTCTCATTATGTCCTAGGTGGTCCTGTAGGCCAATTACAAATATGTTCTAAAGAGTCAGTCTAAACGTGTGTTTTTAGTTTATTTTAATTTACTTGGTGAATTTAAATCACAATATAAGAATCAATATTTTAAAATTAAAACCTCAGCAAGGAGTATTAATGTAAAAAAGCATTGCTTGAGATTTCGTACATGTGTACAGTGGTAGTGTAGGTGGTCTAGCAGGCCTTTGCACTTACTTTATACTAGATATTGTGTTAGGTGCTGGAGAATCATTGGTGGTCTCAAGGGGGATAAATTCTTATGTATCAAATTTATAATACATGAATAAATAAAACTATATTTCTGAATCATAAATGACCAACCTAGGTACTGTCACTTTGTAAAGCCCTCTTGAAATAGCTTTCCTATCTTTATGGTTTGCATCAGACTGGGTTCTTTCAAAAGCAGAACCAAAAACAAAGGCTTGTGATCAGACACTTAATTTGGGATGTGATTCTAGGAAGCAACAGTAGAAGGCAGGAGTAAAGTAGGTCAGGGAAGGAGACAAGGTTGGCTACCACTATGGGAAAATTGAGTTCAGTCTTGCAAGATTCTCTGAAGGAGTTTTCCAAAACACATTATCTGTATGGATTGCCCAGAGAAAGAAATGGGAAAGCATTTATCAGCTCATGTCCCAAATTGGTCAAAGATAACTCCATTGGGATTTAATCCCCTGCATTTCTGGAGCCCACAGAAGCAAAAATCTCTTTTGATTAAGCCACTGAAATTGAATTTCTACTACATCAAGCCCAATGTAATATTAAGTAATACCTACATGTTCTGTACATTTTTTAAAAAATAGTATTATTAATACATGGTTTACATATCATAAAATTCACCCATTTTAAATGTGCAATTCAATGAAGGTTAGCATTAACTACAGAGCTCACAATTTGTCTTCATTTGAATTTTTTCACTTTATTTTGTATAGCATTTCATAGATATACATATGGATCCAATTTGTTCTTGTTAAACAATTGTGGTGTTTGTAATAGTCATTAGTGTTATATACTAATTATTTCAACTCTACATCAGGACAAAATTCCTCTGCCCCATGAAGTCAGGTGCGCCCACTTAATGAAATGAAATGTGAGCATAAGTGATACATGTTTCTTCTAAGGTGCAGCTTTAAAGACACTGTGTTTTCAATTCAGCACTTGCTTTCTGTCCTAGTAATTGGCAGTGTTCCAGATAGTGGTAACTAAATCAGCCTGGGTCCCAGACGAGCATGACACAGATCACAGCAGCTATCTCAGTCACAATGAATATGTACCATGAATGGAAAATAAATCTTCGTTTATTTAACCACCTGAGAATTTAAGGTTCTTTTCTTATAGCTGCAGAAACTAAACCATCCTGCCCTCCATACCTTCATTTGTTTAACCAACCCCATATTCATTACCATTTTATTTAACTTGAATTTTTTACATAATAAATAATCCTGAAATAAGCATCCTCATATCTTTGTGCATATTTGAATAATTTTAGAATAAAAGTAGAAATAGAATTGCAGATCAAAGGATATGCATGTTTCATATTCTACCACATATTACAAAATTGCTTCCAAAGATTTTGAATATTCTCTCAGAAGTAGAGTACCTATATCCTGGTCATCACACTTATGATAGAAAGTATTATTATTTTTACTTTTGCTGATTCAATAGGCAAAATATTTCATTGTGTTTAAACCTTTTTGATTGGTAGTGAGATAGGGCACTTATTTTCATATGATTGTTGGCTACTTGTCCCTTTGGAGGTTAGTAATTTTGCTATGATGGGCTGACTCTGACATTGTCTTTTTCCTGTTGGGTTGTTTGTCCTTTCTTCTTGATTTTTCAGAGCTCTTACTGTAGTATGAAATTAATCTTTATGTGGTACATATATTTCCTCCTACTAATTCTGGCATCTATATGCCTGTTGAGTAGAAAACTCGTTAAAAATTATGTAATCAAATCTATCATTTTCTCATATAACTTCTGGGTTTTGTATTGGAGAGAAAAGACTTTTTCCCATATGATTTAGAAAATTATCTTCCAGTTTCTGTTAATACTTCCACAATTTCATTTTTTACAGTTTATACTTTAATTCATCTGATTTTTTAAATTTTATTTGTAATTTTTAATTTGTATGGTTACATAGTACATGTTTATGGGGTACATGAGATATTATGATACAGGCATACGATCAGTAATAATCACATCAAGGTAAGTGGGGTATCCGTAACCTCAATCATATGTTACAAACATTCCAATTATACTCTTTCAGTTATTTTTAAACATAGAATAAACTATTGTTGACTGTAGTCACTCTGTTATGCTATCAAATACTAGATCTTATTCATTTTAACTAACTATATTCTTTTACTCATTAACCATCTCCACTCCCCCTACCCCCAATACCCTTCCCAGCCTCTGGTAAACATCCTTCTACTCCCTATCTCTATGAGTTCAATTGTCTTAATTTTCAGATCCCACAAATGAGTGGGAACTTGGGAAGTTTGTCTTTCTGTGCCTGGCTTATTTCACTCAACATAATCACCTCCAGTTCCATCCATGTTGTTGCAAATGACAGGGTCTCCTTCTTTTAATGGATAAATTGCACTCCATTGTATATATGTGCCACATTTCCTTTATCAATTTGTCTGTTGATGGACACTTAGCTTGCTTCCAAATCTTGGCTGTTGTGAATAGTGCTACAATAAACGTGGGAGTGCACGGATATCATCTCCTGTGGATAAATATTCAGTGATGGAATTGCTGGATCCTGTGACATTTCTAGCTAGTGTTTTGAGGAACCTCCAAACCATTCTCCATAGTGGGTGTACTAATTTACATTCCCATCAACAGTGAACAAGGATTCTCTTTTCTCCACATCTTTGCCAGCATTTGTTAATGACTGTCTTTTGGGTAAAAGTCAATTTTACTGGGATAAGATGATATCTCATTGTGGTCTTGATTTTCATTTCTCTGATCATCACTGATGTTGGGCACCTGTTTGCCATTTGTATGTCTTCCTTTTAAGAAATGTTTTTCAGATATTTTGTCCATTTTTAAATCAGATTATTAGATTTTTTTCCCTATTGAGTTGTTTGAGCTCCTTAAATGTTCTGGTTACTAATCCCTTGTCAGATGAATAGTTTGCAAGTATTTTCGCCCATTCTGTGGGTTGACTCTTCCCTTTGTTGATTGTTTTCTTTGCTGTTAGAAGCTTTTTAGTTTGATATGATCCTATTTGTCCATTTTTGCTTTAGTTGTCTGTGCTTGTGGAGTATTACTCAAGAAATCTTTGCCCGGTCCAATGTCCTGGAGAGTGTCCTCAATTCTTTCTTTTAATAGTTTCATAGTTTGAGGTCTTAAATTTAAGTCTCTATTGCATTTTGATTTGACTTTTGTGTATGGCAAGAGGTAAGGGTCTGTTTTTTTCTTCTGCATATGGATATCCAGTTTTCCCAGTATCATTTATTGAAGGCTGTTCTTTCCTTGTTGTATGTGCTTGAAACACTTGTTGGAATGATTCAGTGTAAATGTGTGAATTTATTTCTAGGTTCCCTATTTTGTTCTATTGGTCTATCTGTCTGTTTTATGCCAGTATCGTGGTGTTTTGGTCACTATAGCTCTGTAGTATAATTTGAAGTCAGGTATTGTGATTCCTCCTGTTTTGTTCTTTTTTCTCAGGATGGCTTTGGGTATTCTGGGTCTTTTGTGGTTTCATGTAAGTTTTAGGATTTTTTTTTTCTTTTCTTATCAAGAATATTATTGGTATTTTAATAGAGATTGTATTGAATCTGTAGATTAATTTGTGTTGTATGGACATTTTAACAATACTGATTCTGCTAATCCGTGAACATGAAATGTCTTCTCATCTTTTATGTCTACTTCAATTTCATGTATTAATATTTTGTAGGTTTCATTGTAGAGAACTTTTACTTTTTGGTTATGTTTATTCCTAGATATCTCATTTTATTTGCAGCTATTGTAAATGGAATTGATTTCTTGATTTCTTTTTCAGATTGCTTACTACTGACATATAAAAGTGCTACTGATTTTGATATGTTGATTTTTGTATTCTGAAACTTTACTGAATTTGTCAGTTGTAACAATTTTCTTGTGGAGTCTTTAGATTTCTCCAAATGAATTATATCATCTACAAACAAGGATAATTTGACTTCTTCTTTTCCAATTTGGATGCCTTTTATTTCTTTCTCTTGTCCAATTGCTCTAGCTAGGACTTCCAGTACTATGTTGAGTAACAGTGGTGAAAGTGGGCATCCTTATCCTGTTACGTATCTTAGAGAAAAGGCTTTCATTTTTGTCCCCATTCATTTTGATACTAGTTGTGGGTCTGCCATACATGGCTTTTACTGGTTGAGATATGTTACTTCTATACCCAATTTTCTGAAGGTTTTTATCATGAAGTAATATTGAATTTTATCAAATGCTTTTTCAGCATCAGCTGAAATAATCATACATCTTTTGTCCTCCATTCTGATTAATTTTGTCCTCCACATTGATTAATTTGCATATATTGAACCATCCTTGCATCCTTAGAATAAACCCCATGTGGTTACAATGAATGATCTTTTTAATGTGTTGCTGAATTCCATTTGCTAGTATTCTGTTTAGGATTTTTGCATTAATGTTCATCAGGGATATTGGTCTATAGTTTTCTTTTTTTCATGTGTCTTTCTCTGTGTCTTTTACTGTCAGGGTAATACTGGCTTGGTAAAATCAGTTTGGAAATATTCCCTCTTCCTTTATTTTTCAGAATAATTTGAGTAGGATTGATATTACTTCTTCAAATGTTTGGTAAAATTCAGCAGTGGAGCCATCGTGTCCCAGGCTTTTCTTTGCTGGGAGACTTTTTATTCTGACTTCAATCTCATTACTTAGTATTGGTTTATTCAGATTTGGGATTTATTCCTGATTCAATCTTGGTAGGTTATGTGTGTCTAGGAAGTTAACCACTTTTTCTAGGTTTTCCAATTTATGTACATAGAGTTGCTCATAGTGGTCTCTAATGATTTTTTGAATTTCTGTGGTATCACATGTAAGGTCTCCTTTATCATCTCTGATTTTATTTATTTGAGTCTTCTTTTTTTCTTAGTCTGGCTAAAAGTTTGTTGATTTTGTCTATCTTTTAAAAAAACCAACTTTTTGTTTCTTTGATCCTTTGTACTTTTTATTTCAATTTCATTTATTTCTGCTCTGATCTTTATTATTTCTTTTTTTCTGCTAATTTTGGGCTTAGTTTGCTCTTGCTTTCCTAGTTCTTTAAGATGCATTGTTAGGTTATTTATATAAAGTTTTTTCTAGTTTTGGATATAGGCCTTTATAGCTATAAACTTCCCTCTTAGTACTGCTTTTGCTGCATTCCACAGGTTTTGGTATGTTGTGTTTTCACTACCATCTGTTTCAAGAAACTTTGTGATTTCCTTCTTAATTTCTTCATTGACCCACTGGTCATTCAAGACCATATTGCTTAATTTCCATGTGTTTTTATAGTTTCCAAAGTTTCTCTTGTTATTTATTTCTAGTTTTATTTCATTGTGGTCAGAGAAGATACTTGATATTATTTCAATATATTTTTTAAGATTTATTTTGTGGCCTCACATCTGGTCGGTCCTTGAGAATGATCCATTTGCTGAGGGGAAGAATATGTATTCTCCAGATGCTGAATGAAATGGTCTGTAAATATCTATTAGGTTCGCCGGGCGCGGTGGCTCAAGCCTGTAATCCCAGCACTTTGGGAGGCCGAGACGGGTGGATCACGAGGTCAGGAGATCCAGACCATCCTGGCTAACACTGTGAAACCCCGTCTCTACTAAAAAAAATACAAAAATCTAGCCCGGCGAGATGACGGGCGCCTGTAGTCCCAGCTACTCGGGAGGCTGAGGCAGGAGAATGGCGTAAACCCGGGAGGCGGAGCTTGCAGTGAGCCGAGATTGCGCCACTGCACTCCAGCCTGGGCGACAGAGCGAGACTCCGTCTCAAAAAAAAAAAAGAAAAAAAAAGAAAGAAAAAAAAATATATCTATTAGGTTCATCTGATCTATAGTGTGGATAAAATCCAATGTTTCTTTGTTGATTTTCTGTCTGGATGATCTGTCCAATGCTGAAAGTGGGTTGCTGAAGTCTCCAGCTATTATTGTATTGGATTCTAACTCTCTCTTTAACTGTAATAATACATACATAATATATTATATATAATATATATCTGTATCTCAGTGCTCCAGTGTAATGTACATATATATTTATAATTGTTATATCCTTTTGCTGAATTGACCTCTTGAGCATTATATAATGATATTCTTTGTCTCTTCTTACAGTTTTTGTCTTGAATCTGTTTTATTTGATATAACTACAGCTTTTCCTCATTTTTTGTTTCCATTTGCATGGAGTTAAATTTTTTAATGAATTATGTGAGGTCCATAAAATATCAAAGTAGTTTTCAAATGAGATGCCAATTTTCCCCATGAAATTATCTCCCCTATTGATTCAAAATGTACTTTTATCATAATCAAATTTATTATGTGTAAAAAGTTGGTTACTAAACCTTGTTCTATTTCAGTGATCACTGTCTCTATTCCTACACCAGTAACCTTTAGTTTAACTGATCGAGACCCCTACAATTTTTCTACTTTTAAACTATTTTCCTATTTTTCTTGCAAGTTTAGATAAACTTGAGAAACTATTAAGTTTCATAAAATATTTCATTGGAGCTGTGAAATTATGTAACATTTATATATTACTTTGGAGTAATTTGAGTTCTTTACAATACTGAATAATTACATCCAAGAACATAGTACGTGCCCTATTTATTTGTCTTATTTTATGTTCTTGATAAAGATTTATAGTTTTCTTCATATAGGTCTTACATGTATCTTGTTCTATTTTTTTAATGGATTATTTTTGACATCTTGTTTCCCCAGTTTACAAGACAGAAATGAGGTCATTAGACTGAGGCAATTGCTATAGTTCAATCACTTTGGTTTCACTCTGATATTTAGTGTTTTAAAAAGGATACTTATTTCTTCCTCTCTACTCAAGCAAAGCATTGTCTTTCACTGTGACAGTTTGGAAGAACCCATTGCATTTGACCTGCAAATTTCCTTTCATCTGATTCAAATTTATGTTCAGTTGCATGAATGATGACAGGGTAGTTGATCCCAGTTGGCTCAAATCTCATCAGCCAAATGGTTCTTGAATTCTTATGTGTTTGAAATAATGGCTCCCTCTGAAAACGTTAGTTATTAAATCACGGCACAATTCTTCTTACACAGCAGGATGTCACATTTATATTAAATCCTTGTGGGCGACAGTATAATACATATTGCACACGTGGGCCTGTGGGAGCAATTTAAGGCTTAATGTGTACAGAAAAATGGAAGACAAGACTCCTCTTAGGAGAAGTGGAGACTCTGAAATATTTTTCTAAAACCCAGCAAGTGAATTGGAAATGGTGGAACTGCCATCACCAGAACCCACTCTCCATCATCCTTGTGATACTGAAACTGTTAGGTTTTCACAAAACAGAAATTCCAAACCTACTTTGAATTTCATATTATGGTATAGAATGCTTCTGAAATGTTTACAATAATTTTTATTGGTAAAAGGTTTTTTCTTCTATGTTTTAAATGTGTATTTATTTCTGTGTTTTTGAAGTTCTATAAATCTAACTAGAATGTTAAGCTTTGATTGAACTAATCCAACATCTGTGACTTCAAAAAAGTATTTTAGAAATCCTTATCTTTCTTTACTTTCCACCCATTTTCTCTCTTTTTCTCTTATTGTATTCCTCTTTTTTCCTTTCATGATGCATGTGCAAGGCAAGGAACACCAAGGATTGCTGCCATCACCAGAAGCTGAGGGACAGTATGGAACAGATTCTCCCTCAGAGCCTCCAGAACAGTAGGATAATTAATTTACGTTGTTTAAAGCCATGCATTTTGTTGCATTTTGTTATGGCATCTCTAAGAAACTACTACACTCTGCTTAAGAGTATAAACTTTGGTTCTTCTCTCTAGGGTGCAAATTTGGAACCCCAAGTTCAGTTCTTCCCTACTCCTCTACATCCTTGCCTCCCCCAGAGATGCTCATCAGCATGTTCTAGGACTAAATATTCTGGATATGTATTATGATGTACTGAAGTAGAGAGCAGCATATACACTAATAGATAGAATACTCAGTTTTCCTTAAATCTAACTTGGTACATTATATTGGCTTTTATAATTTGAACCTGCTTTATCTTCCAAGCCAGAAGCTACCTCTGGAAAAGAATTCAGTCCTTTATATTTCCTCCAAGCCACATCTTCAGCTCCAGGATGAAGTGCCCTGTCAATACCTCTGCCCCCATTAACTGGATCATGTAGATATTGTGCTTAGAACCCTGTTATAAGTCTCTCTCTCCTTAGGTACCATAGAATAGACAGAAATCCATTAGGCAGGACTTACACCACAGAGCATTTCACAGAAATCCTTTCCTTTGCTGCACTCAGCCCTGCTTACTGTCATGTTTCCCCTTTCCTACCAGCTGGCCTCCTGACTTATCATCTGCCTCCATGTATGATTTCTATTCAAGCCTATACATACATATGTGTGTGTGAGAGATATATATGTCAAATATATATATATATGTCACATGTGATATGTATATCACACAATATATATAACACAAGCAAGTATATATACATATATATGCTTGTATTTATGTATATATACATATATATAATTTGTTTTAGTTTAACCCTGCACCACACATGCCATGCTCATCCTCTGAGTCTTTTTACTGGCCTCACAATCCTATGATCAAGAGTATCTCTCTCCTGGCTCGCTATAAGATTGATACCTTCAAATGTCTTATTATATTCAACAGACATAAGATTTGAGGAGAGAGGATGGAGTGCTGCTATTCCACTTGGGCACACATAGTGTTAGGGAGGATTTTCATCACTGGAGCATTTGAATATTTCATGTACAAGCTTCTTCTAGAACAATTATTTTATGACGTATATAATCCCATGGGGCACTGTTTGATCTAAGACACAAATGCAGCATTTTTGGTGAAGTCAGTGAAATCTACATTTGTCCCCTGATGAAAGGAGTTAAATTCAGATAGAGTGAGATAATTTCACCAGATGCCATATATTTCTTATGTAAAAACTAAAATTTTAGAAATAATAAAATTAGCAAAAGGGAAAAATTATTGCATTATCTGACATTCTTCACTAGGATCCATCCAAGGATAAGCAACAGACTTTCTGTCCACAGAGTATTTGACATAAATAAGGACATTTTGATGATTTTGGAATTATTTAGAGGTTGTTTTATAGAGGTATATTTCCTATCTCTAGGAACTCAGACTACCAGACTTTTGGTTTTCTTTACTTTGAATTGTAGAGGATACTTCATGGGACAAAGCAAGAAAACCACCAAGAAACAATGATCCTGGGTGGAATTCCAGAACTGATTCTCAGACATAATGTCCCCATGCCCAGTACAGTGTGCATTATTTCATTCACACATGTTAACTGACACAAGTGGACCTCCAGGTCTGGAGTGTAGGAAGTGGCTCACAAAGAAGCCCAGAGTAGAGAAACAGAGTCTGTGCCACCTGCCTTAGTTTTCCAAAGGGAATGATGAAGTTGACAAAAGATTGTGCCAAGGTTGAGTCTAAATGACTATTTATGCTTCTTTGATCTGCCTCTCACCTTTTCCAAACCTGCTAACTGCCCTGAGGAGCTATCTGTGTTATCAATTTCACAGTGGAAAAAGTGAGGGAAGCATTTATTCCTGAAAGACCGATTCTATTGCACCCCCCAACTCCACTCTCAACTGTGAAGTTTGGTGGGGATACTGCTTTCAGTGTAATTTTTTAACCTGTTAGGTGGAGTAGTCTACAGAGATAACAGGTCAAAGTCAACATGAGCTCCAATTCCTCACCTTACCTAAGCTAAAGGTGGAAAATGCTGGACTTTCAGCTTCTAGGTAAAATGCAGCCAATTTAAAATTAACACAAATACGAACATGGTTATTGTTAAGAATATAGGATTATAACTGCAGTTTTAGTTTATAAATATGTAATAAAGTTATTGTATAAATTTAAGTAAGCATCGCCTTCAGGAAGAGGTCCAAACTCATTAGCTAAGCCATAAAAATGTCCTGCCTGCTTTCCCAACTCAAAGGTAGCTCCTCTAGACCCTCCCATGCTACCCTCCGGCCTAACTAAACCCCTGGCTGTTGGCCAGAAGTATAGCTTCAGCCTTCCTCTTCCTTTGAATGCCCATCACAAGGCACACCCAACTCTCCGCCCACCCTAAGTACTTCTTACTCTCCTTCAGTTTTAGAGTGCTTCTATTCTAAAACGTTCTCCTTGAGCCTCCAAAACACGGAGGGAGGTTCAATACCTGGCCTAACTCCTAACCAAGGACTTGCTTCTTTGTAATTTTCTGTTAACTTGCTGGTTCCTCTCACGAATCTGAAACCTCCGTGAAGGCAGGGACTGAGTACTCATCACCATGATTTCCCCAACATCCTGGAGAGTATCCAGTAACATTAGGTATCAATTAGTATGTTCCAAATGAAGCATCCCTCCCTGTTCGCCTCAGAGCATTCATGTAACTACATCATCAGGAACACTTTCTCCATATAGTATATCTTCTCAGTTCAAGACTGTTGCAACTGGCTGGTGTCTCTGAGTCACTATGTTTAAGACCAAAACACTTGGACTGGAAGCAACAGAGGTGAAAAGAAGGTCAGTTTAAAACTGTGATTTCATTGTCTGTTAAGTGGAGGAAATACTGTATGTATATAATAATATTTCTTTTCCTCACAGAGTCGTGGTGAGGTTAAATGAGATAACTCACATTCAGCACTTCAGTAGACTACCTGGTACAAAGTAAACAACAAATGTTAGTTTAAGGAATGACAGTATAATAGAGTCTTAGAGATCATTTAACACAGTCTCCTCTCTCCCAGTGCAGGAAGGGCCTTGGCTGAGGGTTGGGCACCCAGCCTATGTCAGACCACCCAATGGGCTTGAGGCAGACCCTCCATATGTGGATGGTCCTGGTGAGAAAGTTCTTCCTCTAAGAGGGATGAAATCTGCCTTTTTCACACTTGAAGCCTACTGCTCTCTATAGAGAAATTGAATTTCATTTTCTTTTTGTTTTACTTGATTTGATCTGTATAAGTTAACATAAAATTATTTCCCTTTCTTAAAAAATTAAAGCAGTATAGCCAAACCCCCCTTTCTCTACTTTGCTTTTATCCATGGATCCCACTTCTGTGTGTGTGTCAAGTGGCTAGCAGCCAGTCCTCTGTTTCTCTCCCCTGAATCTGCCCTCTCTACTTCAAATCTTCCTTGGCTAAATTCACATTTCCTTTCTCATGTTATATGGCTTCTTTTAGAATACTTTTTACTATACTAATGGCCTTCCTCTGACTATATCCAAATCATCAATGTTAGCCTTTTGCAATGTGTTTTCATTTCTTAGGGGTTTTGCTGAAGTGCCTACCCCTCACTGAAACTGGAAAAGAATAAAAAATTACCCTTTAATACAATCTTGCACTATTAATCAAAATTTAAAATGCATAAATTATTTGACCCTGAAATTCTTCTCATACAGGTACACTAAAATATACATGTAATACACACACATACACATACAGATGTTCACATATTTGCTTGCTAAGTACTTATTCCAAGTGTATATCCAAATGTTAGAATAATATATATCTGGAAAAAAAATCATGAAGTTGGTATATTTAAGATAATTTGGAAAATTGCCCGAGAGATATTGTTAAAGGGAAGAAAGCAATTTGCAGAGAAGTATGTATAGATGACTCCCATTTATGTAAAAAATATTAAAGTAGACAGAAAAATAATTATTTATTGTATTGATGTGGTACATATTTAGAAAACTACGTAGAAAACAGTTTTTAATTGTTATATTTGGGAAGAGAGAATGAGGTATGGCAGGATGATGGGAAGAGAGTTGAACTTTTTTTTTTTCATTTATTACCTTTTTATAGCGCTTGAACTTTTTGCTATAAGTATGTATTAATTTTATGTTGTTAAGTTATTTAACAAGGACATCACCAATGTGGCAGAATAGGAAGCTTCTGACTCCGCCTCCACCCAGAGACACAGTAAATTAACATTTATCTATGTATCAATTCCCTTTGAGAGAATGTCAGAAATGAGTTGAAAGACTCCTACTCAAGGAGTAACTGAGAAAATATACACATTGTGGG
Organism: Piliocolobus tephrosceles; assembly: GCF_002776525.5. Lineage (NCBI taxonomy): Eukaryota > Metazoa > Chordata > Mammalia > Primates > Cercopithecidae > Piliocolobus > Piliocolobus tephrosceles. Next base: position 28,882,272 of record NC_045443.1, on the reverse strand, counting down.
TATGAGAAGCTGAAATATACACATCAAATAGGTAAGAGAAGCCGAGGCACCCTAGGGCATGGCGCCACAACAGACAAGCACCATAATATAGGGAAAGGAATCCCCAACACCCAGTTTCCCCCTGCGCAGAGGAAGGTCTGGATCTCACATACAGGGCCCTGACCCCACGTTTCCTTACAGTTTAACTATTAATTCACCAACTGTTAGGGCAGAAGGGATTAAACACAGCCATTTCCTTTAGACCCTAGGAAATAAAGCAGCAGTTTTATATGGGCATACAGGCTTTTTAAGGGATTCTGTCCCCTTGCAAGCAGTGCCAAAAAGGAGCCTTGAAAACATAGCTCCCTGTCTCCTTCCAGAAGGGATTTTTAAAACAGCCATCCAGTGGCTAACTGAAGATCTGAACTTCTAATTTAAATTGGGGAGTTGAAGAAACAATCATCAACCCACCACCAGCATGGGAGGAAATTGTACTCATACTGAGAGCACTAGATTTTACCACATCCACCTGAGGTACTGCACCACAAATCCCCTAGCTCTGGGAGCGGAAGGGACTGGCATATATAGGTCTCTTCTTAGTGGCTGGCAAGTACCTCCAGGGACTTTATCCTCCTGGAGTTGTGCAGAAAGGGCCTAAAAAAAAAAAAAAAAGAAAAGAAAAGAAAAACAAGGAAACGTAACTTCCTGTATATACCCCGAAAAGCTTTAGGACACACATCAACAGCTCTTCAACAACAACAACAACAAAACAGAAAGTATAAAAAAGTACTAAACAGTAAGCATAGATCTAGATAAAGCTGCCTTCTGAAGGATAGACGTAAACCTAGTAGCTCTGAGAACAGAAGGACCTATGCATAGTTAAGTCTCCCTTGATCCCAGAACAAATAAGTGGTTTGAAATGGGTGCCTAAACACTTCCAGGGGCTACACTCCCTTGGAGCAGTGCAGAAAAGGGGCAGGAGCATTCAGTTCTCACTTTCTCTCTAAAAGATGCTTACGACACACAGACCCAGTGTTTTCTTGACGACATGGTTTCTAATGAATTTACAGTGGGAGCTAACAGGGCACACAAACAATAATTTTTAATAGCCAGAGCCAGAGTTCAGCCCTTCATGAGATCTCCCTCGGGCTCACTCCAGAGATAAATCCAGGCCTGTCCAATCTTTTGGGAAGAAATTTGATCATGCACGGAGCACCACAACTTCCATAGCCCCAGTTTAGGGGACTGTCTTTTTGATGACCTAGCTCTAGAATTCCAGGGGGCCTTTGCAATCCAGAGTGGTCCAAGACAACAGAAAACACAGGTGAATGTATAATGAGCCCATTTCCAGCAGCTATCCCTCCAGGATAAGAAGGTACAGCCTGAAAGTGAATACAGATACTTTCCAAAGATCCTCTCCCTGGCTTAGCCCAGAGAAAGTAGGAAATAAACACCTACACCCAGCCCACCCTCACTGTGAAGATAGAAAACAAAACTGGAACTCACATACAACACCCAAAATCACAACACTCAACCTTTCCAGTTACATCTAAGGAGCATGATGCCTATGATATCAGTTTCAGGTTACTGACAAAATGTGGCACATCCTAAGCCCCAGGGGCCACAAAAAACAGAGACAGCAGTCTGGACAAATACAAAGATTTGGGATGCAACTTAAAATCTCTAGCAGCATCAATTGGTGAATCTTCTTCTCCACAAGTGCAGTATAACAAAAAGGAAAAAGGTAGGTGTCTTATCTAATGTTCAGAAACCAACACAAAGAATCAAGGAAAATAACCAGAAGAATATACTCCAAGCAAAAGATCAAGATAAATATTCAGAAACTGACCCAAATGAAGCAAAGGTTTGGGATTTACTCTGCAGATAATTCAAAAACAATGGTCATAAAGATGCTCACAGAGGTCAAGACAGCAATGCAGGAATAAGGTGAGAACTTCAACAACAACAACAAATAATAGAAAGTATAAAAAAGTGCTAAATAGTACTTATAGATCTGAAGAATGCTATAACAAAACTGAAAAAATTATTTGGGGGGTCCAAAATGGACTAGATTAAGCAGAAGAATCAGTGAAACTGAAGACAGATCACTGGAAATCTTCCAATCTGAGGAGAAAAACAGAATAAAAAGGCCTGAAGATAGCTTGAGAGACTTATGGGACAACATCAAGCAGAACAACTTATGCATAACTGGCATGCCAGAAAAAGAACAAAGAGAGAAAGGGGCATGGAATATATTTTTTAAATGATGACAGAAACTCCCCAAGTCTTAGGAAGGAATTAAAAAGCCAGATCCAGGAAGCCTACAGGACACCAAGTAAGATGAATCCGGAGAGGTCCACACTGCAACACATAATCAAATTGTCAGAGGTTAAAGAAAAAGAGCAGGTGGAAAAGCAAATTGTCACATGTTGAGGAACCCTCATGAGACTATCAGTGGACTTCTCAGAAATCTTTCAAGCCAAAAGGAAGTCGGACAATATATTCAAAATCAAGAAAGAAAAAGAGTGATAACCAAGAATATTACATCTAGCAATAGCAATGTTCTCTTTCAAAAAATGAAAGGGTAACAAAGACTTTCTCAGACAAAAAGAAAGCTGAGTTTATCACCACAAGACCTGCATTACTAAAAATGCTAAAAGAAGTTCTTTAAGCTGAAAAAAAGAGAACACTAGTAACACAATCATGAAAGTAAAACACTCGGCTGGGCACAGTGGCTCACGCCTGTAATCCCAGCACTTTGGGAGGCCGAGGCAGGCAGATCACAAAGTCAAGATATCAAGACCATCCTGGCCAACATGGTGAAACTCCGCCTCTACTAAAAATACAAAAATTAACCGAGCATGGTGGCACACGCCTATAGTCCCAGCTACTCAGGAGGCTGAGGCAGGAGAATTGCTTGAACCCAGGAAGCGGAGGTTGCAGTGAGCTGAGATTGGGCCACTGCACTCCAGCCTGGTGACGGAGCGAGACTCCATCTAAAAAAAAAAAAAAATAGTACAACACTCACATGTAAAAGCAAATACGTTTTCAAATCCAAAACACTCTAATACTATAATAGCAGTGGGTAAATAAATAATATCTCTAGTATAAATGCCAGAAAACAAAACTATTAAAAACAACCAAAGCTGCAATCATTTGCTTAAAAAGATAAATATTACAACAAGATATAAATGTGACATTAATTTCAAAAACTGTGAAGGGAGGGATAATAGTAGTAGAGAGTTTGTGCGTGTGTTCAAAATTAAGCTGTCATCAACTTCAATTAACCTGTTGTAAGTATAAGACATTTTATATAGGGCCCAGTTAATCACAAAGCAAAAACTGTAATAGACACACAAAAGATTAAAAGAAAAGAATGAAAGTATACCACCAAAGAAAGCCATCGAACTACAAAGGAAGAAAGTAAGAAGGGGAAAAAAGATCCACACGAAACAACCAAAAAATTGACAAAATGGAAGGAGTAAGTCCATACCTATCAATAATAACTTTGAATGTAAATGGATTAAATTATCCAATTAAAAGATATAGAATGACTGAGTGAATCAAACAATAAGACCCAACTCTATGCTGCCCACAAGTAACTAATCTTCTTCCGAATGACCAATGTATCTGAGGCTAGATCTTTATGTTTCTCTCCACCGTGCATCCATTGAAACTTGTCCTGAGTATGTTTCTAGTATAACATCTATACCACCGATTTTTCATTAATACATGATTCTCAAGTATGGTCCTCAGCCCCCCAGAATCACAACAGGCCTCTAGATGTACTGAAATGTGACACCATTCTTCTATTTTTAGGTGCATAGTCTTTACTTTTTCAAATAACTTAGGAATATTATTAATAACAGTAACCATAATAATGGCTATATGTATGATGCCTACCATGCAGCAGGCACATTTCTGTAAGTTTTAATCTTCCCAGCAGCCCAATGGCATAGGAATTATTAACAGAAATAGCTCGAAAGAGCGGAGTCAGGATTCAAACTCAGACAGCTGGGCTCAAGGGTCTACAATCTTAATGATTAAATAAAACTATCTCTCTGAGATATTAAAATGTAGTACAATTTTTATTATAGTATTCTCTAATTCTTCATTATCACCATTTCTTTTATTTGCTAAAAAGTAGGAAAAGTTAGATAATGAGGTTGGCAAGCCTTTTGCCTTTTCTATGTGAGTCAAATCTTTTTGAAAACCACAACAATAGATGGTGAGACGTTTGTAAACAAAGCATGTCTTAAATCCCTACCTCCAGTGCCTAACAGAGGGCCTGCTGCACAGAAGCTCAGAGAAGGAGCAGAGAGGAGGAAATGAGGACGAGAAGTCTCAGAGAGGAGAGAAGGGGAGGAGAAGGAATAAGGAGGCAATATGAGAAAAAGAAAGAAAATTCAAGATGAAAGGGGAAATAATCCTAGCAATCACCACATATTACAGACAAATATTTGTTGATCGATCCAATATCAGTAGCAAAATGACCATAAAGGCAATCTCTGCTCAAGAAAAGTTGGTACTTGACGTTTAGATTCTATTTGGCTGTGACCCCAGGGTCCTCTCATTTAACTTGGATGTCTCAAAACACCTTTTTCATTGCCTTTTTAGATGTATTCTGTTCCAATTCACTAAATGAAGGGAATAGAATAGAAGGTAAGAAGATGTTATCCTGCAAGATGCCAATACCTTGGAGTCAGAGTATTTTGAACAAAGTTGGAAATATAATAATTGATCACTACATAGCAAAAATACAAATATAGAGCCATTCCTAATACTGTGCTTTACCCAATATAGCCAAAGTTTTATTACACAAAATAGCAGAGTAAACCAATTTACTTCTAGACATATATTTTTAAAGGCAAACAAATCACCGCTCCCTTAAAAAAAATAAAAACAATGCCAGGAATCCAGCATTCATGAGCAGCCATAAAATAACAAACCAGTGTGGACAGATTTGTTTAAGTGTTTTCAAGGAAACTAATTTATTCCCAGAGCTTCCAAGAGTTTAGTATAAAAACCAGTGACTACATGTTTTGTGAAAATAAGAAAACATAGCCTTACGGTGTATATAACTATTTTCAAGAGGAAGTTACATGACCTATTGAACTGTGTCTTGGGTTGAGAGTCAGGAACTTCAATTTTGTTCTTTCTCAACCACTGTCTGACTGTGTGGCTTTGGGTAAATTACTTACCCTCTCTGTGTTTCCTAATTTTTTTAAAAAAATGAGACTATACTGACTGCACAGAAGAAGTATTGCGTTCAATGCATAGTGACAAGAGGAAAGAATCATTCAAACATGAACAAAGAAGGGCTGTGTCTTACCTGAAACACACATTTTTAAGGTAGTTGGAAACAGTTCCTCCATTAGGTAAAGATAATTCAAATAGTAGATTTTTAATGAATTCTAGTTACTCTAAGAGCCATATTTTAAAATAACCCCAGAAAATTCATAATTCTCTTTTGATATTGAAACTGCCTATTCTTTCACAGAACTTCCACATGAGGACCACCTATTTTTTGTTGTGTTCATAAAATTCATAATTCAATTTTGATATTGTAACTGTGTATTTTTTTGCAGCTTCCATGTGAGAATTGCCTATTTTTTGTTACATTTCTACCATGAGACAGGATGAGAGAGAGATTACTTCAGCATCTGTGTCCTCTCTCTTCTCAACCAACCTAGTTAACTTTTGAATGCTGACTGATATATTTATGACACAGTAAATAGTCAAAAATGACAAAATCTAAGAAATCTTTCAAAATACCCCATGAAAGCCCAACCAGGATAAGCTCACAGTGTTCTCTACATACTTTCTGATATTATCTGCTTAGATGTCTGTTGCTCCATTGACTACAAAATTATCCATAGCAGAGCATCTGCCTTACCCTTCTTTGTACACACAACACCAACAATAATGTATGGCATACGGAAGATCTTAAATAAATATCTGTTCAGCAAAACTGAAATTTGAGCAGTTAAGTTGGTTTCTTCAGGAGAATTGAATTAGAAATAAATTTCTCAAATGGACAGTTTTCTAACCAATAGAACCAAGAATCACAGAGAACAGCTTCAGAAGCTTCTTTTATCAAATTGCTGGATAAGGGAATGTAATGAGGCATAGCTAATTTAATAATTTTAGTAACCTCCAATAACTTTCCACTACTCACAGATTGTCTAAACTTAGCATGGCATGCAGGGCCCGTGCAGCTCTATTACCATCCTCTTTGGATAATAAATTCTCTCCAGCCTCACCTCAACAATGGGAGCTTTGCTCAATCCGTGCACACTTAACTCTGACCACACTGCACTCTGTGGCCAACACATTTGCAATCACATCAGGTCTTTGTGCAGTCTAGCAACTTTCATAAGGATTTTTAAAGGAAAATGTCTTTATATATGGTAGTCCTTGAAGCTGAACTGTTTTCTTCCTTTTCTTCCCACATGAGCTCCTACTCACCTTCAGGTCCATCCTCTATGAAGTTCTACCGAAACTCCCCCACCCCACTACTTTAGTACGTCTTCTACAGGAGCTCATATCATTTGTTTATGTAATTGATCAAAGGCAGACACTATGTCCTATTCTTTTTTATGACCCCAATTCTAGCATATATGGCTTTTATTGTGTGGTCATATATTTTTGTAGGATGAATTAATGTTTGTGGGTCCAATTCTTCAAATTAATGTTCTCTTGCTAACCACCATTTTCTGAAATCCATATGTACCTGTGCTTTGGAGGTTAATGAGCAAATCACAATGACATGGGAAGTAGATGTGATTTGTACTACAATAAGATATCAGAACATCAAAAGCTAGCTTTTGAGGAAAAGGAAATTAGTCATACAAGTTTGGGTGACAACAAACATGGATATATTGAGGCAAGATAAGTAAGATTAGGAGGCTATACTGCCCTGTCCCCTTGTGTGAAACCCCATGGGCTCTTTTGCAGTGGGTTCCTTGTGCATCAGCACCTAACTCTTTTACAAGATAAATAGTCCTACAGGACACCAGCAGATCGCCAGGTGGTTACAAGTTCCTAATACCCAATATGGCTTGGGGAAGAGAACAAAAGCCCCTTATTTATAATGTAGCTTCCTCAGTCTCCAGCCAGTCAGCACCAAAAGCCCAAGAAGCTATAAGCTACAAATTCCTGCCTTGGAGAAAACTAAGTGTGTCTCCGGGGTCCCGCATGTGCAGCTAGGCTTGAGTTCTACCTGTTAGTGACATTTTTCTCATTTTAATAGTAGAAAACACACCTCTAGGTGGATATTTTACATGTTAGTGACACATGCAATTCATGTTAAAGCATGTAAATACTGAGCACATGCTCCAACTGCATGTCCACCTTTGCATTCTTGATGTCACCAGTATTTTATGAATAGGTATGAATAGCTTGCATAAAAAGAATCCCTCTTGAGGCACTCACCAGCGGCTGTCACTAGCTTTGAGCTACCCACTCTGCTTCTCTGAGTGTGCTTTTGCTTTGCAATACACTTCTTTGCCTACTCTTACTTTGAACTTCCTCTCAGATTCTTTTGTGTGGCAAAGTCAAGAACCTGAACCAGTCCACTGACAATGTGACAAAACTGTTCTATAAAATAGAGTAAGTTTATATTGTTAGTTGTTTAAAACAAGTGACCTCTTTCCAGGATGGGACTGTAAATTATAGGGATTAGTGTTTCTTTCTTTCTTTCTTTCTTTCTTTTTTTTTTTTTTTTGACACGGAGTCTCGCTCTGTCGCCCAGGCTGGAGTACAGTGGCCGGATCTCAGCTCACTGCAAGCTCCGCCTCCCAGGTTCACGCCATTCTCCTGCCTCAGCCTCCCGAGTAACTGGGACTACAGGTGCTCACCACCTCGCCCGGCTAGTTTTTTGTATTTTTTAGTAGAGACGGGGTTTCACCGTGTTAGCCAGGATGGTCTCGATCTCCTGACCTTGTGATCCACCCGTCTCGGCCTCCCAAAGTGCTGGGATCACAGGCTTGAGCCACCGCGCCTGGCCGGGATTAGTGTTTCTGTAGGAAAGTCTTTCCCAGCATTTTTTGGAAAATCTGTTTTTCCAAATTCCAATCCACAGAAAAATCAGTTGATAAACTGAGAAAATGCAGAAAAGCATCCTATTTTTACTGTGAGAATTAGAGTCACATGAGACATTGTTTGTTTGAGGGAACCCAGTAATGAAAAGTTGAATACAAGAGTGAAAATGGATGTCACATGGTGTAGAGGAATAAGGTCAGCATTTCTAGGAACTGGGACAGGGCTAGGTAAGAGGAAGGGAAGCTAGGTTGGGCCTGAAAGGAATTCATCTGTAATTTAAAACTGTGCTGCCACTTGTGTAGGAAACACCCCGCTTAGGATCATGACACAGTTCCCCTGAAGGACCTTGATAATTAGGTCATTTGATTATAAATAGACACTATTCTAGTTTGTTAGGGTTTGTGAAATAAAAAATAAAAATGGGACACAAAATTGCCAAAGAGAATGAGAAAAGTTCAGTACACCAGCTTTTGGGGAGAAAAATCTTACCCTTTTCTATCCTATGATAGTTTTAGCAAAGAGTGGTTATACATGGCTTCAAGATATCTTTACTGAAAAAGAACAAACCACATGGCATATTTCCTGTAACTATGTCTTCCCTCAATTCTTTTCTTATCCCAGGTTAATTCATTAGTTAATGATTTTTTTAGCTCTTAGTGTTACTTATTTCTTAGTGGACTTGTGCTGTAATGAATACTGCTTTTATGCAAATAATCTGAGCTTTTTATCTTTTTAATAATATATTTTAATATCTTTTAAGTAATAAGTAATAGTGTACATTGATTAGATACCTTCTATATGTCAGACAATAGATTTAGTTTACATGTAGTTCCTTATTTAACGTTTACCACAACTCAAGGAGTACATACTCTAATTATTTCAATTTTGCAGAATAGGGCAGTGAGCCCCAAGTACACAGCTAGTAAGCTAAGCATCCGCCACGATTCACACTGAAGTTTACCTAATGTCACAATAGTCTCTTATCCACTATACCATATTGCTTTTCGTCGCTGCAACTCATTGTTGGTAATCTTGTTTTTCTACAGTAAAATCAAATACATCATGAGATGCTGCTGAAAATGTTTGAGAAACTAGATGCAACCATATCTCTCTCAAGTTCGGTTCTCATGTACACCAAAAAGTCATACCAACAAACCCACATTGAAAATGTCTCTCTTCTCTTATCTGCTTGAAAATGATGGATGAAGGTGTTGGAACTAAAATGGAACTTAGATATTATCCAATACAGCACTTCTAGCTGTATCGATGCAATTTTAGCTGCCTCGGTATCACCTTGAGACTTGTTCAAATACAGACTGATGGGCCCTAGTTTCTGAATTTCTGATTTAGTATCTCTGGGTGAATCTTAAAATTTTCATATCTATCAAATTCTAGGTGATTTGCTGCTATCAAATGCTGCTGAGTCGAGGCAATGCTTGATTTGAGGACCAACGATGTAAAATCAAGTGAGGAAACGGAGTCCTGAGGAGATGAACAGGCTTTTCCAAAAACACTTGACAACTAAAAGGCAGAGGTAAAACAGAATCCAGTATTCTTTCCCCCTCGTTTTGTCGACCCTGAAAATAACTGATAATAAAAATAGCATTGCCTAGAGGAAGTAAGCTCATGTACTGCCAGTGAAAGTATGAATTGGCCCAAGGTTTTTTGAAAGCAATTAGGCACAAAATATTGGGCACTTTCAAATAGTTACACTGTTGGACTTCATCAGTTCAGTTTTAGCAGACTAGCCTTGCAAATAGTTAGAGTTCAGTAAATGTTTTTGCAGGAAAAGAAAAAGAAATATATATATATATATATATACACACATACACACACATATAAAATGTATACATTATATATTTTATTTATATATTTATACAATATGTTTGTTGGGGAGGCTGAAGAAACTTGGCACTAAGATTCAGCATTCTTTTCTTCATATTCTTATAGTAAGAAACATACTGCTCATGGCCAGAGCTGCAGAGCTCACCACTGTCCTGTCTCTGTCTACCCTTGCTTTGGTCAGGGGCAACTGCTAACCCCTCATGCTATTACTTTCTCTTCCAAGGGCCTACAATGTCCTTGGCCATTGGACCAGGAATCCAGTGGGGGTTCCAGATAGACTCTCCAGATGTAGAATGAATAATTGACTGTTAATATGCTGGCCACATTCACCAGGAAGGACAAAAAGGCACTAATTCAACCTCCAACCACACTGGCAATGCAGCCTGTATCTCAGTGTCTCATCTCACTTTTCATGGACTGTGGTCCCTGACCCTGATCCTCCTCTTCAGCACATGGGTATTTTTTAAATATGTTCTTTAAATATGAACAAACCAACAAAAAAATCTCATTCTGCAAATAATACCCGAATATTGTCTTTCACTCAGAAGAGTGCCTATTGAAATTAATAAAAGAAGATTTGCAACTTTCGTTTTCTGTTTTCCAAGTGAATGGCTTTATGTCTAGTTGTTTGGGATGGTGGATGAAGGATCAGGGAAGGGGGTTGTAGAAGGGAAAATGGGGGGGAGATGGAGGTTACAGTTTAATGAAAGAAGAAAAGCACAGAAAGGGGGAAGCATTCTAATTAATACTTCAAAATAAATTATAGTTCAAGCAAGCTATATGTATATATACTCAAGAGTTTAAACAGCCTTAGTGAGTCAAATTAAAGGACAACAGTTTCTCAGAACTCCCCAGGTTTTTCCCCAAAGGTAAGTGATTTGTTTTTTCTAAGACCACCAGAGTGGGCACAAAAGAACCAGCGAGTAGGCAAGGCTAAAAGCAAAACTGCAAATTTATTCTTTGGTCATCTAGCTTCAGGGACCGCAGCTGGGGGGCGGGGGGGGCGGGGCTGGAGTTTCTAATACAGTCCCGACAAGAGTGGGGGCTGAGAAAGCCCGCCCCCGGCGCATCTGCTGGGAGCGACTTTTCTAGGAGTGGAAGGGCAATAGGCGGGGCACGGGCATGTCGGGGGAGGGGGGGCGCTCCGCAGGTGCCACCAGGTAAAGCTTGGTCTCCTCGGATTGACATCACCTGGTGCATGCCTGATTAATCTGCACCTTCCCGGGCGTCAGCTGCGTTCTCGCACACACGGGAAGAGTTGGTGGTGAAGAAGAACCCGGAAGTGCACCATCCTGCCTCCGTTCCTCCAAACAGTAAGTTGTTCAACCTCTTCAATCTGTAAATCATCACCTCCAGAGCCAGATGTAGGTTTCGTGGAGCTTGAAGGGCATTCACTCTATGAGAGTCTTAAAGGAACATAATTCAAATGACAGTTTGTGTGTGTGTGTGTGTGTGTGTGTATTTCAAGGCCTTGGAAGGGGCCTGGACAAGTAAGGACCCCTGAAGGTTAAGTTTCATTAGTTTCATGGTTTAGGGTGTCATAAGTTTCACAGTTTCAAGGATTAATTTCAGCATTAATCCTGCTTTGCCATATCCATCCTTCCACATAACCTCAACCCAGTTTGAAAGGTACAAATTCAGCTCGCCCAAGTTAGTCCCTACCTGCCTTTCTCCCCTATGTCTACTGATATTTTTTAGTTATATTTTTAATTTTTTGGGGGTGTTTTTCTATCTTTAGATAATTTACTGAAGCCTCTATTTCTACTTCTCAAGAAAGTTAGATATAAAATTTAAAAACAAGAGTCTTTACATGCCTTCTCTTTTTCCTCCCAAGTCTGCTATCTGAAATTATGTGAGCTATATCAGTACTGTGAAATTACCAAACTTGGTAAAGTATACGCTATTCTCAGAATCTATAATTGTCTTCCATGATATGTGAATGAAATGATTTTAAAAGCTGAAGACACATAAACAGCATTGATAATATTAAGATCATGTAAACATTAAAGACTGCAGAAATACATAGTGTATAAGATGAAACCTAGGGGAAGGAACGTAATCCTGTGACACAAAAACTGTACTTTTTGAGAGAAACTATCTTGAACATTAAATTAAAAAAAAATTATCTTACCGTATTCCATTATTTGCTCAAAATTATGCCTTTTTAGTTTGCTTTATACTTACATTATAACTTCCTTTACAGATTCTTGCATAGCATTTCCAATTTTCTTTCTTTCTTCATTTCATTCTCTCTTTTTGCAGTTGTCAGGATAATACTGTGCATGTAGTATCAGTAAGCACACCAAGCTTTCTAAACATGCTTCTTGATTTTCTAGGTTTTGTCTCTGTGCCTTTTTCTATTTTTAATCGTTTACATACATGACTGTATGTAAACATATAGTAATCTCACTTTCTTCTTAAAGACATCCTACTTAAAACCCTCTGGCTGCCTATTCTGATTTTGAGTGATTGCTTTCTAGGCCTGCTGCACAGTAATCAGTCTAAGAATTCTTTTTATAATACTACTCTATAACAGCAACTGGGTCTTGACACACGTGTCTTCCTATTCCTGGATACCTTTTTTGGTTTTGCAATAGTACACTTCCAAGGAAAATTTTACAGAAAGGAGAAAGCAACACTTTCTCAGACCTATTTGAATAGGTCTTTGTTTTGTCTTTTAGTGATTGATAATTTAATTGGGTATAGAACTCTAACTTCAACATAATTTTCTCTCAGAATTATGAAGCCATTGCATCACTAGTTTGAGCATGCAACGTGTCTGAAAATAAATTTATATTACCTGTGTTTTTTTTTCTACTCTGTAGATTTTGTCATTGGTGTTTAAAAACCTCTGTAGACTATGTACAAGTGTGAGTGTATTTTTCTTTCATTTCTGTTTGGTATTGTATGCTATCATTCAATAAAATGATTCATGCCTTTCTCCAGCCCAGGAGAAGAAATTTCTTCAAAAATTGTTAAAATTATTTCCTCCCCTCTATTTTCTATGTTTTTAGATTCTGGAACTTCTCATAGATGTTTGATCTCCTGAATTAATCTTCTATATCTCTGTATGCTTATATTAAATTTTCTTTTCTTTTTTTTTTTGGTCTACATTCTGAAAAGTGTTCATCCAACCTCCTATTGAAAACTTTGAAAATTCTAGTTTTCAATTTGAATAAATCTCTTTTGTTCTTGGATTTCCTAATTTATTAAAAACTTATCTTCAGTTTCCTGAGTTATCTTTACTTTCCTCAGGATTAAATGCTGTGTACTCTCTCTTGTGTACTGTTGACTTTTCTCACCTCTCTTGGTTGCCCGTTTATGTTTGGGATAAAGACATTTGATTGACCGATATTAGTAGCTTGTGCTGATTTGTAGTCTGCTTTCTCAGTGAACCTCCCTGCTGAGTGGAGGGCTGTGTCAGACTTCACAACTGGCTTCACCGGGAAATGGTAGAATGGCCATCATCTGCCAGACTGAAGATAGATTTGCTATGGCACATGCACATTCATAGCCGAGAACTGGTTATTTCTAGGAAGCTTGATTAACTTATTCAGAGCATTTCTTTAGTTATGACCTGTGAATATATACTGCCACTGTCAGTTGCCCTGTACATGCAGAATTGGGAGAAGAGAATAGTGGAAGATTAGGCAGATCGGATGTTCCATAGCAGATCTGCAATTAATACTCAATCTACAACAAATTTTATACTCCTGCTTTGTTTACTCCCTAATACTGGGCTACAAATTAAATGGACATTAGATCCATTAACAGGAGAAAAACTGTATTTAATTACATACATAGGCATGGGAGTCCCACAAAATATGAGATGCCAAGAAGGGTCTCATATTGAAGCTTATGCAGCATCCTGAGCTACAGAAAAGAAGAGAGACTTGGGGATTCTTGGCAGGGGGAGACACAAGTTATGGGAGAGTTAGAGGAGGAATGACAAGGTGAATGAAAGTCTCTCGGATACTACAGACTGGCTAGCAGCAGTCCTCAGAAGGAGAAGTGGTAGTCTCAGCGTAAGGTCAACTGTAGTCTCCTCTCCTGTGATTTGAGTTGGTAAGTTTCTGGGCAGGAGATTCATGACCACTGAGATCTTTTTGGAGGATCTCTCTCTAGGGAGATAAGGGGAGCTCAGAGAAAGCCTCTGCCTGCATCTACTCTTCCCTCCATACGACTCAGTTCAAAGTAATCCGCATACTGAAGTGTTGTATTTTGAGGTAACATTCCCTGAGATCTTTCGATATGAAACTTATCATTCATTTAGGGTTCAATTAAGGAACCGGATTTTACCTTAGTTGAAGGAAACAGTCTTGTTTCAGTCAACACTTCCCCATCATCTACCTGCTTTCTGTACTCCAGGAATTCTTATCCTGTCTTCTGAAGATTCCAACCTAGTCTCAAATTGTTATGAATTTTCTCTCTTTTGTATGTATTTAGTGTTATTTCATACTATTTTGTACTTTTAAAATCTCATTTCAATGATGCTTACAGAAACCAAGAAGTAAAATGTGCCTTCAAAGACTCATTTTGTCTACAGAGGCTTTAAACTTAAGAAACAAAACTTTCCTCTAAAAGAATTTAGGACTGCACACACACACCCACACACACACACACACACACACGCACACACACACAATCATGGAATAAAATGATTCTGTGAGGTAAAAGAAAGGACAAACTTAGTAGCTGCTTAATAAATACTTGACTGATTGATTCAAATATCCTGTCCAAAAGAAGGTAATTCTTTTGGGATAGCATATGAAAAGAGTATTGTGGAAAGTTGTTATATTGTTGGGCACCAATTATCTAAAGCCTTTGGTGAAAAAGCTTTTCATAAAATAAAAAAAGCATATGTAATGCTTTTTTTTTTTTTAAGTAGAATTGATCAGTGATTTCAAAGTTTACAGAATATTCTAGCTGATGAGCTAGAACATAGCAATATGCTTCTAATATTTAAAACAGAATAGCTCTAACCACTTTCTCAGATTTACCTATCCACATGCTCATGAAAACTTATACAAGGTTTATTGCAAATATATCTTGTAAGTAAAGTTACATGAGCAATAAAATGTAGTAGTGCTTGCTTTACTGGGCCACTCTGGTCTTTACCAAAATGTACTTTTTTTTATACAGCAGCTATTAAGCTGGGAGCTATAACTTTGTGTAATGTAATTAAATGGTAAAGACTTTTAACATTGTTTTATGGGCTTATGAAATAATATTCCCTTGGTTCTTTGAAATCTGAAAGCAGCAATAGAGTGACAACTTAAAATATTGAAGATTTTTTAAATTAAACACATGGCTTTAAGTGAGAACATTAAGAAACATTTAAAACAGCCAAAAATGTTGGCATTGTTTTATTAAGTACTGAAAGCATTGGTTACCTTAGACAAGCAATGATAGAAAAGGTTGAACAATTTCACTTCTGTAACTAATTGTGAAACTTCCAAGGTCTTCTTGACTTTCTAGGTTTAGTTTATGTGCCTTTGTCTATTTTTTAATTATAAAATATAACAGCTGGACAGAGCATTTACTTATGTCATTTTCTCCCCATCCCTTGATCTTTCCCTCCCTCTCCTCTTCTTTTCTTTCTGAAAATTTAAAAAATACAGAGAAGCGCAAGAATGACATTCTTACTCCCACTAATGACAATTAAATACTCTTAATATTTTGTTTATTTGCTCTCAAGTATTTTTCCCATGAATATATGTAAAGGAAATCACAGAAGCATATGAATACATCATTTTCTTAAAATAAAAAAAAAGTGTTACAGATGAAATAGAAATTTTCTTTAGCCTGCATCTCTTTATCAATATTCCCCATTTCTGTGATGTAATCACTACCATAAATTAGTGTATAGCCTTCACAATTTAAAAAAATTACTTGTACATATTTGTGCACATATCCACAGAATAACCATGCTATTGCTTTGTGTATATTTTTAAATCATACATAAATCATATCATGTTGTTCATTTGTTATGCAACTTGCTTAATTCATGAACTATATTATATTTTTGAGATCTATTCTTATTGCTACACATAGTAATAATTCATTATGTTTAAATCCTGTATAACAGCCAAATATTAAATTTGATGGATATAATATTGCTAACATTAGTTTTTTGGTAGAGAGTTAGTATATCTGCTATATCCTTATCCATCCTTTTACTTTTAGCATCGTTTCATCCTAAGTGGGTCTCATAAACAGCATAGAGCTAGATTTGTTTAAAATCTGGGATTTTCCACTTTAAAAGTTTATCTCTTTTGCATTTATTATGATTCATAATAAATTTTAACCTATTTCTTTCATTCTTTTGTTGTTTTTTTACCATGCTTTTTCCTTGTTTCTTCTACTTTGTATCTTCCTCTTTTTCTCTTCCAATGGAATAGGGTGTTTTCTTGGACCTATTTTTTCTATTTGCTGGATTTCAATTTAAAATTCCATTTCTTATTTTTTAATGATTACACAAACATTTAACATTAATTATAGTTTTTATTTTCTTAGCAAAGTCTCAAAATGGGAAGTTTATGGGTAAAGGAAATTTATATTTTACTAGCAAATGCCATCTGTGCTGTATTTGAGGGTTTTTTCCTTCTCTGAAAAAACTTAAGCTTAAGAAGAAAAGTTTGAAATTACAGGAAATAATTTGCAGATTGATGTCATTTGTGGAGCCTTTGAAAGACCAAGAGAGTATAAGTGGGACCTGTTTCCCTTCTTCCCATTCAATGACTGTTGTTGGCTCACTGTGGAAAATAGTTTCCAAATTTTGCTGACCTGATGTAAGGTAAAGCTTATGAATAAGGACTTTTTGTATAAAGCTGTGCTGTCCAATATGTTAGCTGTTAGCCACATGTGGGCTATTGAGTACTTGAAATACGGCTAGTGAAACTGAAAAAATGCTTTGTATTGTTTTAATTTTTAAAAAGTTTAAGCAATGTAAATTTTTTTTATTAAACAAAAATGTTTTTTGGCAAAATTATACTTTTACTTTACACATACATTTATGTTGTTGTCACAATTTACACAAATTTTTACACAACTTTTATGTTGTGTATCTATTAATCAATAATTACAGTAATTTCAATACTTTTGTCTTTTACACTAGAATTAAAACTGATTTACATATCACCAATACAATATTATTCTATATTTGTTTATATATGTATCTTGGCCACTAACTTTTATACTTTCATATGCTTTGATGTGGCTGTTTAGTGTCCTTTCATTTTAATTTGAAGAACTCCCTTTAACATTTCTTGTAAGGCAAATCTAGCAGTAATGAACTCCCTCAGCATTTGTCTAAGAAAGTCTTTACTTCTCCTTCCTATTTCTCCTTCCTTCTGAAGGATAGCTGTGCTGGGTATAGTATTCTTGGTTGGTAACAATTTTCCCCCCAGCACTTTGAAAATATAATTCCATTTCCTTCTGTCTGCGAAGTTTCTGCTGAGAAATCCACTGATAGTCTGACAGAGCTACTTTATACATAATGAGCTGCTTGTTTCTTGCTGCTTTCAAAAAATCTCTCATTGTCTTTGACTTTTGACAATTTAATCATGTGTCTTGGTCTATGATTTTTGATAATTTAATTATGTGTCTTGACATAGACTTCTTTGGATTCCTCATATTCGTGTTTGTTAAGCTTCATGAATCTGGGATGACCATTTCAGCCATTATTTCTTTAAATAAGCTTTCTGTTCATTTCTCTCTTCCCTTTCTTTAACTTCCATAAGGTATTTAGTTTTCATTCTTTTCTTTTCTTTTTTTGGTCTTCTGGATAATTTTAAATGACTTGTCTTTGATTCTTTGATTTCACTGATTCTCTCTTCCGTTTGATCAAATATGCTGTTGAAGACCTCCAGTGAATTTTTCAGTTCAGTTATTCTTTTCTTTTGCTTCAGAATTTTTGTTTGGTTCTTTGTTGTAGTTTCTCATTGTTGATATTATTATTTTGTTCATGTATTATTTTTCTGATTTCAGGCAGTTGTCTATATGTATTATAAGATAGCTCACTGAGCTTCTTTAAGACAATTACTTTGAATTTCTCATCAGGTAATTCATATGTCTCCATTTCTTTATGGTTACTTACTAGAGATTTATTTTGTTTCTTTGAGTGGATCATGTTTCCCCAATTCTTCATGTTCCTGTGACTTTCTGTTAGTATCTGCCACCTCTCCCAGTCTTTATGGACTAGCATCTACAGGGAAAGAACTTCACCAATCATCCTGGCTAAAGATTCTGGGAGCCCTTCAGATCTTTTCTACGATATGTCTTCTCTGGATTTGCATGTGTAGATGCCTAACTGGGGGAGGGAGGGGAAGGAGTTACTATTTATTTCATTTTTTTCAGAAGCCAATAATGTCTTGTACCCTCTGTTGTCTGAATGTTTTACCATGAGCCAGGACATTGGAGGCACACTCTATTCCTCTTCTTCCCTCTTCCCTCCCTTAGGATAAACTTCTATTTGTGTGCCTTCACCAAATCTTGCTGAAATGTACAGGCTATGGTAAACTGCTGGATCCTTTCCTTTGTTCTTAGCCATCTCCAGGTATTCAAAGTTTGCCAGTCCCATCAGCATTCCAGGTGAGGTAAGACAGAAACTGGTCCCTCAAGCAGCACCACAAAAGGCTAGGAACAATGGATTATGCTTCATTCTGATTCTTCCCTCAAGGAGAAGTCATGGACCAAGGAAATCTCTGTCTCAGCACTGAGCTATGTGGCCTTTGGGGATGGACTGACACAAGTAAAGTTAGTTTGCTCTTCTTAATCATTTTAATGTGGTTTATTCTCAGTTTTATGCTCATCTGGGGCACTGCGATAGCTTAAGTGAATTCTAGACCTCTCACCCATGTATTTTCATTTGTATATTGTGGCCAAATTGGTGTTTTTGGTGGAGAAACCAAGGGCTCAGACTTTCTATTCTACCATTTTGCAAATAGCACTTCCTTTGGCAGTACTATATTAAACTTCGTTGAAAATTTAGCATTTGGGTTGACATTTCTTTTTTTTTTTTTTTTTTTTTTTTTTTGAGATGAAGTCTGGCTGTGTCGCCCAGGCTGGAGTGCAGTGGCGCGATCTCAGCTCACTGCAAGCTCTGCCTCCCGGGTTTACGCCATTCTCCCGCCTCAGCCTCGGAGGAGCTGGGACTACAGGTGCCCGCCACAACGCTTGGCTAATTTTTTGTATTTTTAGTAGAGATGGGGTTTCACCGTGTTAGCCAGGATGGTCTCGATCTCCTGACCTCATGATCCGCCCGCCTCGGCCTCCCAAAGTGCTGGGATTACAGGCTTGAGCCACCGCACCCGGCCCCTGGGTTGACATTTCTAAGGCTTAGTATGGAAAGGAAACAATGTAAATTGTTTCAGTAACAATTTTATGTAGTATTTTGCTGTGAGAATGTTTTCAGTTAAATAAAATTTATTATTTAAAATAGTTTTTTTATTTTTACTTTTTTCCAATGTAGTTATTAGAAAATAAAATTATACATGTGGCTAACATTATATTTCTGTTGATAATACTGATATAAAATATCCTAAAAGCAGAAGCCGCAAGATCTCTAACAAATGGAAGCCTTTTCTGGGTACAGGAATGTTGTACGGTTCAGACACTCTTCTCAGCAGCCTCTTTTTGGCCTTATGAGTCTCATGTTTTGCTACACCAGTAACCTTTGTCACTCTGGGGGCTGGGGGGAAAAGGCACAAGTCCTGTAAAAAAAAAGTTAAAGTTTTCTAGGTTTTAGTTATGTTTTATTTTAATTTTTGATCCAGACTTTGGCCTTTAATATATTTTTCAGTTTGTTAAAGCACTGGACTTTCTTTCAAAATGTCAGGAAGAGGGTAAGGGTGGGACCTAAAGAGGGTATAAACAAAACAAAGCAAAACAACCCTTGACCCTACTGAGAAGTGAATGTGGGTGTGGCTGAAACTGAACTGGCACCTACTTCTGAAGCCCAGAGACAAGGGATCAGGTGGAGGAAGGACAGCCTGGGGTGGAGCACTTGATACTTGGTGGAGGGGAGAATGCTAAGCCAGGGGAGTGAATGTTGTTCTTGAGACAGGGTCCAAGAGAGAAGATGCCAAATGCAGCTTGTGCCAGGGAATCACAATAGAGCCGGGGAAAAAAAAAAATCACAATGGTGAAAGCACCATAAATGAGCGGCTAGAGAATATACAAGGGTGAGAGGGCAAACTAGATGGAGCCAGGGTGTCAGCAGAGGTGTCCTCCCAGAGTTCATTCCTGCTGGGTGAGAGTTTCACTGCATATCCCTCATCTGGGACACTCCGGCTGTCCAGCTGCTGACAAATGTGTTTACTTCCCCAGCCCTAGGATTCAAAGCAAAATCAGCTGGGCTCTCTTAACAGTGATTGGTAATGTTGAGGTTTTTGGCTCCTCTACATACATCACACAGAAATCTACTTTATTTATTTGTTTTTCTCTCCTACTAGCCTGGAATCATCTTAATCTTCTCTGTATTGCCAGTGCCTGGCACAGTTACACGCTCTAAGGAAGTAGTAGGAGTGGCACCCGGTGGACATGAATTGGAATTAGGAAACAACATCACTGAAGGATATACAAATCCTAGTTCCTTTTTTAAAAGTTCCCACAAATTCCTTTTGGAACAATACAAATATTTAAATACTCATATGCATACACATATTGAAATCCAGTATGTAGAACAGTGCCTCCATTTTGGTGTCAATTTAATCAATAGGGGCCCCACTTTTAGGATGGGGTAGGGAGACTGTCTGCAAGAGCGTTCTTTGCAGCTGCATTGTTTACTAACTTGATGGAGCTAAAATTCTCCCAAAGAAGTGAACTGTCATTGCGGAAATAACTGAAAGAAATACACTAAGTTTCTTGGCATCACGCAGCAAAGCAGACTGCAATAGATTAACTCTGCCCTTAACAACAAGTTTCACTGGGCGGATGAGAGATGTTATGGAAATGTATCAAGAGAAAGAGTACTCCAGCTTCAGCTGGCCAACAGACCATAGGGTAATCACTGCAATGAAAATACTGAACCGGCACCAAGACTCACAAAGCAGTTTATTATAAGGATTTAATATACGGTATTATGGAGAATCTGGATAGCTGTTGTAATGGGATATTCAGCCTTGCTCTTCTCAGTCCTTGGTTCAAATCTGGAATAAGTTCATTTTGACTAAAATTAGTTGCCATTTGAGACAATTTGGAGGCCTTGGAAAAACAAGTTGGTCATCTCATCCCAGCTACCAGGATAGCTAACCTCACACGGGGCGCTACTTCCCAAGAGTCAAAAGTCCTAGCTGATACATATTGTCATGCTACAGTTTTCCTTTTACAGCAGTGACCGGAGTCCCACTAGTGTTATTTGAAGGATGCTCCAATCACAAACCCCAGCTCTGTAACCAGAAGAGCCTTCTGTTCTTAAGACTTGAGATTGCAAAGAAAAAAAACAAACAAACGAACAAACAAAAACACCTCTTCTAAGACATCTAAGAAAGCAGCATGCTGACTTTGATACCTGTAAGCCACCAGGAGCTCAGTTAATTCGTGCAGAGGTTATTTCTCACAGGTCAAGTCTGCCTTGTCTACGAGTGCAGTTGAGGGTGCCAGGGAGGGCCTCCTGCTTGTGTTATGTCCACTTTCCAAGGACCCTCCTCTACCCTTGCTTATCTAGCCTATCTGAGTGTTTAGAGCAAAAAGAATAAAATTAAGTCACCAAAGTTTTCTACCCTTCTCCATCTATTAGAAAAGTCGTTGTCCACCAGCTGTCCAGCTGCCTACACCCTTGTTTCTCAGCAGGTTAGGAAATAAGAGGTTATCATAAAAGTGTCTGTGAACATTATGGCATGTGAGGCTGCTGAACTTCCAGGAGGCTTCTGAGAAACACAGGGACCCTCTGAGCATTATTAAGCCTACAGTCCAGAACTTACATACATTGTCAACTCAGACTCTTTGCTGCATCGCCTCTGCCAGAAGACTGGAGTAGTGGGTAGAACCAGAGAAATACCTTCCCCCACCCACCCTCCTGGCTCTCCCTGCATTCACTGCCATAAGTTGGCATCTTGGGACTCTTTCTTGTGGTTTTAGCTCCATAGCGTATCTTTTTGACACTAAATCCTTTCTGAGTGTAGTCTTCTAGTTATCCAAAATCTAGGTTGATACATGTTTTTAAGATGATACAGCCTGAAAATGACATAGGAGTGGGCAGTCACACCATCTACATCCCTTCAGGCTTCTGATTTTCTCCTCCATCTGTCATCTTCTCAAGCCAGAGTCATTGAACTAGGAGAAAAGAAGCACCTCTACTTTACCTAACCAAGTAACAAGTTAGCTGGCAGAGCCACAAACATTGTCAGTTGTGGGACATCATTAAAGGCAGAGAGGAGGAAGAGTACAATTCTTTGTCTATTGTTGATGTCTGTTCCTTTGCTTTCACAAACCAATCAGGAATGAAATTCGTAGATAAAATAATCTACCTTTATTCACAGAGTAATAAAAGAAGACTAATTTTACTTAATCCTCTTGGCTGAGAGAGCTCTAAATGTAGCCTGATAGAAATGTCAGTAATTATGTTTTACTGGCAGTATTGCCACTGTTGACATACTTTTGTAAAACTGTGAACTGTGTTCTTAAGTTTTGATCAAAACAAAATATGGTCTTCCACATTAGATGCATTCTTTGAATATTCAGTATATTCAAAGCTGTGCAAAAGATACTTCGTGTAGATCTTTCAAACAGAGTTAGAGGCCAGGCACAGTGGTTCACTCCTGTAATCCCAGTGCTTTGGAAGGCTGAGGTGGGTGGATCATCTGAGGTCAGGAATTCAAGACCAGCCTGGCCAAAATGGTAGAACCCCATCTCTATTAAAAATACAAAAATTAGCCAGGCATGGTGGCAGGTGCCTATAATCCCAACTACCTGGGAGGGTGAGAAACACGGGGACCCTCTGAGCATTATTAAGCCTACAGTCCAGAACTTGAAGAATAACTTGAACCTGGGAGGCGGAGGTTGCAGTGAGCCGAGATTGCACCACTGCACTCCAGCCTGGGCAACAGAGCCAGACTCCATCTTTAAAAAAAATCATAAATAAATAAATAAATAATAAAACAGAGTTAGAGTCTAGGCCTGGGCAATTATGAACAGGGTTTTCACCTTTGTGAAAGGACTTCAAAGTCTTGAGGGATGTGGGACAACTCCCTGTATTGCAGAGGTGGGTGGTGCAGTGCAAGACATCCAGCAACTCTGCAGCAAATGTAGAGGCCGGTAGCATCTTTCCAGCCTTCTAACAACCCCCAATGCCCCACCACTCCTCAAAATACCCTCCACAAGATGCACTGAGCCAGAATGTCTATCCAGGGTTTCAGCTTCTGGTGAAGCTCTGTGGTGTGTCCCTCCATAATTGATTGTAAATGCTTGTTCAGTGTCTGCCATGGCCACTACATTGTAAGTTCTCGGGAGCCCGGGCTGCGTCTCCCCTGCTCACCACTTTGTGACCTGACGTGTCCTAGGCACTCAATAAATATTTGCTGGATAAATCAGTGAGGAAATCAATGAACGGATGAGTAGTAACAGTCATCAGACCTGCATTAATTCATAATTTATAAGCGCAGCCTAAGTCTATATCACAATGCTTCAGGAAACTTGCCTTCAAAAAATACATTTTACTTAAGGATTAATATCTACTCCCACTAGGTTTAATTGTAATAACTTCCATGGCATCACACACGGATGTAAGAAAACTCCTACCTCAATATTTGAACTTTCAGAGCCATTTCTTGGGTAGCACAATGTGGCTTTGTCCCAAAGCCAATATTTAGAGGAAGCATAGAAGGTTGGCCTCAGAGATCCCAAATCTTCCTCTTTCCTGCCCTGTTCCTTTTCCTTGCAGCTGCATTTGATGCTCTCTGCCTGGAGTCTTGCAGCAGCAGGTCATATCTCAGGGAAGATCACGTGTCATTTGTAATGTTTGGATCTGAATTTTGTTGGACTAGGGGGTCAGGAAGTCTGGGTTTTCATTCCAGTTTTGCCATTACCTAACTTAATAATAAAATTTATAAGTAATAAAATTTCACTTCTCTAAGTCTCTGTTTCATTTATGAAATGAAAGGATGAGACTACAAGTTTCTAACTGTTCTTTCCAGTCCTGATGTTTAGCATTTCAGTGACATTTTAAAATTGGGAATAAACAGAGACAGGTAGGCCCAAAATTGTGAAGAATTTAGAACATGGTTTTAAAAAAGATAACGGTTGGAAACTGGGCTTTATCTAGTCAAGTGACAGAATATCTTTGGAATTTCACAGAGAAGAAAAAGAAGGAGAATGTGTCTTGACAGATTATATGGTACCTGTAAAGTGAACTCAACTAATTTACTTCTGTGTCTAAAGAATGGATTATATTTCCTTTGGCAGTAGTTGGCATATCTGTTGCATGGTATATTCTTATTTTCCTTTATTTTCAGTGTTTAAAGTAGGCCTTAGAAATAGGTTCTATTGCTGTGCAGAAGCTCTTTAGTTTAATTGGATCCCATTTGTCAATTTTGGCTTTTGCTGCCATTGCTTTTGGTGTTTTAGACATGAAGTCCTTGCCCATGCCTATGTCCTGAATGGTACTACCTAGATTTTCTTCTAGGGTTTTTATGGTAATAGGTCTAACATTTAAGTCTCTAATCCATCTTGAATTAATCTTCCTATAAGGAGTAAGGAAAGGATCCAGTTTCAGCTTTCTACTTATGGCTAGCCAATTTTCCCAGCACCATTTATTAAATAGGGAATCCTTTCCCCATTTCTTGTTTCTCTCAGGTTTGTCAAAGATCAGATGGCTGTAGATGTGTGGTATTATTTCTGAGGACTCTGTTCTGTTCCATTGGTCTACATATAAAAAGAAACTACATCAGAGTGAACAGGCAACCTACAGAATGGGAGAAAATTTTTGCAATCTACTCATCTGACAAAGGGCTAATTTCCAGAATCTACAAAGAACTCAAACAAATATACAAGAAAAAAACAAACAACCGCATCAAAAAGTGGGCAAAGGATATGAACAGACATTTCTCAAAAGAAGACATTCATACAGCCAACAGACACATGAAAAAATGCTCATCATCACTCGCCATCAGAGAAATGCAAATCAAAACCACAATGAGATACCATCTCACACCAGTTAGAATGGCAATCATTAAAAAATCAGGAAACAACAGGTGTTGGAGAGGATGTGGAGAAATAGGAACACTTTTACACTGTTGGTGGGATTGTAAACTAGTTCAACCATTATGGAAAACAGTATGGCAATTCCTCAAGGATCTAGAACTAGATGTACCATATGACCCAGCCATCCCACTACTGGGTATATACCCAAAGGGTTATAAATCATGCTGCTATAAAGACACATGCACACGTATGTTTATTGCGGCACTATTCACAATAGCAAAGACTTGGAATCAACCCAAATGTCCATCAGTGACAGACTGGATTAAGAAAATGTGGCACATATACACCATGGAATACTATGCAGCCATAAAAAAGGATGAGTTTGCATCCTTTGTAGGGACATGGATGCAGCTGGAAACCATCATTCTTAGCAAACTATCACAAGAAGAGAAAACCAAACACCGCATGTTCTCACTCATAGGTGGGAACTGAACAATGAGTTCACTTGGACTCGGGAAGGGGAACATCACACACTGGGGCCTATCATGGGGCGGGGGGAGGGGGGAGGGATTGCACTGGGGAGTTATACCTGATATAAATGATGAATTGATGGGTGCTGAAGAGTTGATGGGTGCAGCACACCAACATGGCACAGGTATACATATGTAACAAACCTGCACGTTATGCACATGTACCCTAGAACTTAAAGTATAATAAAAAAAAATAAAAAATAAAATAAAATAAAATAAAATAAATGGATTTAGTGAAAAAAAAATAGAAATAGGTTCTAAATGTCCAAAATTTGTACCACATTATGATGATGGCTGCTAGTTATTAGAAATGAGAATCCAGAAATCTCAATGCCTATAATAGCAAATCATTATCTTCCTCGTAGAATCCTCAAAACTTTTAGCTTCAATTTAATGATTATTTACCTGTTCTCTCCATCTTGTTTAGGCCTAAGCACATGGAAGATTAATATTGAGATTTTTAAAGAGGTCTAATTTGAGGATTCTAAGATCATCATGTAGTTAGCACATGAAATCAGGGAATTGCTTTTTCTGGAGAGAAAGGAATAGAAAGGCACTCTTGTGGCTATGGGATTTTATCTTAGCAACTTCAGGCTTTTGCTAGCATTGCTTTTAGAAGAGTTATCCCCTACATTGGGGTGAGTGCTAGGTGGTTTACATGTGTCATTTATTTAGCTCCATTGGGAAACAGAAGCATCCTAATGGCCTCCCTCGGGAACCAGGCTGGGCTCACTCCCCAAAGCATCTTCAGGTGGCTACAGATCAGTTTCCTCCCAGGTGCTACAGAATACCAGGGTTGCATGAGGACTGTGTCCATGAAAGGGAGTGAAGTCCAGCCTGCCTTAGCTAGCTATAAGCCATACCACCACACCACACCAAGAACAGCTTTACCTTTTTAAAATTTTCATTTATATTTTATTGTTTTTAAGTCTCGTTCTATCATTCAGGCTAGAGTGCAGTGGTGTGATCTTGGCTCACTGCAGCCTCCGCCTCACAGGTTCGAAGTGATCCTCCTGCCTCGGCCTCCTAAGTAGCTGGGATTACAGGCATGTGCCACCATGTCCAGCTAATTTTTTTGTATTGTTGGTAGAGACAGGGTTTCACCATGTTGGCCAGGCTGGTCTCAAATTCCTGGACACCAAGTGATCCACCGGCCTCAGCCTCCCAAAGTGCTGGGATTACAGGCAGCCTTACCTCTTATACTGAAGGAATCAAAGAACAGAGAATGTTATTGTTCTGCTTTCTTCATTTACCTGCCATAGGACCTGGAGCTGAGCAAATGGCAGAGAATTCTATTCATAAGTTTTATCATGCTTTGGTGGCTTGAAATTAGGTATGAGAATGGGAGATACAACAGTGTGTTGTGGCCGGGCAGGGCCCAGGGTTTTGGATGGCACCACTCAGTTCCCAAAGTCCAACAGCATTACCCAAAACTGTGAACATTTTAATACAGAGCAACTTAGAAAACCCCTGGAGGCAATTTAAAAGCCCCGGGCCAGAATCTTCTTCCCCTTGAAAGCAGAGTTCATGCGTTTGCTATAGCCCACAGAATGTAGACAGTTGGGCTCTAGATTACCAGTGGCCAGAGAAGAAAGACTTAGCAGGAATCCTGGAATGAGCATTGAATAGGCTTTTGCTCCAAGTCCTCATAAAAAATGGACACAACCAAGGTCACTGAAGAGCTAAAGCAATAGCCTCATCCCTCTCTGTTAAAGTTTTTAAAAACTTAACATAGTTTTCATTTTTCAGCCAATACCAGCCATTAAGTACATCAATTTCTAGCTCAAAGGCAGTGCTGAAAAATAAGCAGTGGCAATATTTTCGAGAAAACACTCAAGGTCTTCATGCTGTCCTTTTCAATTTCTTCAGAACAAGGTCCTCAAAGTGGCCACCTGATTGCAACAAGCCAGTGGTTCTACGCAAGTTCCACAGAGTGACCTTGACAGAGTATGTCTGTTGGAAGGACTAAAAGTTGAGCTGACAGCATGCTCGGGGTGGCAGGCATGCCTGAAGACTCCAGAGGTTCATCAGGAGCTTAAAATTTTGTGTTAAAATTTAATTTCGTATTTTTGGGAAAATAATTCTGCATATTGCAAGAAGCTCTGATACTCTCCTACTGTTAGTCAATCCCCAGCGGCATGTTTATGCCGGCCTATTTTCAAACTGGTTAAGCATCTCCTCTAAGATCACAGGACTTGGGGCTGTGAGATCCCACAGACAACTTGTTCATCTCCTTGCCTCCACATAAAGCTGTGCTCAAATGATTTCAGATTGATGGATATCAGAATTTTCTTCTTGCTACAAGAAAGAGTTCCAAGATGGAGACTAAACAACATGCCCTGGTATCTCATTCCAAGGGTTGGGGAAGTTCTGTGCCAGCAAACCACTTTGTGGTTGCATTAGATGCTCTCTGCCGCCTGTGGTTAGCTGGAAGTCAGTTTACCACAGGACTTTTATCACCCAGCAGCTGCATTTAGCTTTCTGGGTGACCCTGGCTCATACTCCAAACCAGACGAAGGCCCTGAGGGGATTTTTAAGGATCATCCAGAAACCCTCAGAGATGCAGGAGTCTATGCCACATCTACAGAAACAAGGAAGATTAAAAAAAAAAAAATTAAAAAGTGCCATGATCACTTTGGCGTCCTCTAGAGGCAACTTACTTCCATCTTGTAGATTGTGAAACAGAACATTTGGGGGAATTTCATGTCAGTATAGAGAAAAACATCTTGTAAGCGATTTCCTCATATGACTTTACCAGTACCCTTTCCTACGTTCTTTTTGTTGATTACTTTACATGACCACAGGATCCCTTTTCTCATGGAAACGTCATCATAAAATCCTGTACCAAGGAAAAAGAAACCAACAACAACAAAATTAAAGCCAGAGCTTCGATTGTGTCTATCAATTCTGTTTATTTTGATGCCAGCCTTGAAGGTAGCCCTTCAGTCATCCTTTCTAAATGCTTCCCATTCACAAACATGTGATTTGAGTTGGTTTTATCCCCTTTTAACAAATGAGGGAAACTCTGATAGGATGTATTATATTTAAGAACATGGCATTTAGAGTCTGACAGCCTATAATTCTCAACACCACCACTTCCTGTCTTTGGGTAAGTTACTTAACGTTTCTGTGCCTCAGTCATCTCAAGTGTCAAATGGGTAAAATAAGAGCACCTTCCTCATCACAGTGCTGTGAGGATTAAATGAAATAATGCTCATAAAGCACATCAGCATCCTTCATGTTTATTGAGTGTTTCTAGGGACTCACCATAGTAGAGGAGAAAAGATTCAGGGGTCATGTAACAGAAGTACCCACCTCATAGGGTTGTTGAAAGCATTAAATTAGTCAGTGAAGACAAAACGCTAAGATAAGGCTTGGCATGGGACTTCTTAAGCACTGTAAACTACTTGCTGTTGCTGTTGTGTTTATCTTTATTTTACAGTTGAACAAACTAAAACACACAGAAGTTAAGTAACTTGCTTGATAACCAGAGAGCTTGTAAGCAGTGGCATCAGGAATTAAAAGCAGGCACCGATTCCATGACCCATGCGCTCTACCACTATTCCTTCTCTATGTATAATAACGATTATATCAGTATCATTTTGACAGCAGAGATAAGCTTCAAGTAGGCTTACTCGCTGTCACCTTAATGAAGAGTAGTTTCTAATTCACCAGCTTGCTAAGTACATAGTCTCTTGCAGGAGCATACTGAATTATCACAGTAACAATTTAACCACCCATTAACCATTCTTCTGGGAGTACAGGATAGAAATCCTTATCTGTTTTATAGTAAGATGCTATTTTCCTGCTGCTACACTCTTTGAGTTGATCAGGGAGAGAAGAAAAAGTGTTCTCGGGGAGTCTTCCGACGGAGGTAAACCAAGGAGGTAAACCTGGTGATCTCTGACCTTCCTTTATCAAAGACTCGAGACCTCTCCACTTTCTGATGGAATGATCAGGAATGTCTAGCATAGGGAATGCTTCCTGTTCCTCCCAGAGGTGTCCTGAGAATTTTCCCAATTTCTTTTGAACTTAGATAGAGCCATTCTATGCTTACAATTATTAGAGGGCAACAACTGCAATCCCTAATTGCAATTATAATTATAATATCCTGTTATAATAAATCCCGTTATAATAAATGTGCTCCCTAATCTCGTTATAATAAATGTGCTCCCTGAAGTATGGTTTACTTCCATGACCTTTGTTAGCATGCTACCAGCTCTGCTATCGAAGCTGCTAAACCTCAGAGCCTTCCCAGGTTAAGGATTTCCCATTGATTTTAGTTTCAGAAAATAAATTTCCAGTGGGGCAATGAGGCACTTACCACCAGATCATTTCCATTGGTGAAAAGTCGTTTCTATTCAGCTTCCTACCTACAACTGCTTAGGCTATGGAAACTCAAATCCCTTTGGTCGTCTTATTTTCTCTGAGGGCAGAGAGCAAAAAGAAGATAGTTCTTTGTTCTGGAGAAGACACTGTCTCCTTAGACATTTTCTTGCTATTCAAATGTATTCTAAAAATATTGAGTTTTTATGTTTTGAGATGCACAAAAATATGTTAAAGCGAGGCTTTCTTTGGATGTGGTGCGCAGATGTATGCCTGCCTTTGAGCTCAATTTGGCTATGAGTACATTTTCCTATCCCTTGGTTAGACCAAGTGATAAAATACTTCATCAGTTAGCGTACTCTTCTATTCACATGCTATACAGAGGAGAGAGGCCATTGGTACTGAAGTAAAATCATCTGAAAAAAAGCTTTTCTTGGAAGTACTATCTAGAGTGGAGAAAGAAATTTTAAGTTTGAATATTCATTTTGAAGACTCAAGTCATCATTCTTAGCTCATCTCTATTAACATTAAAAGCAGTGAGACAACAATGATGATGCCACTTGACCTTCACTGTGAAAAGCTCAAAGTTCTGTATGTCAGGTCTTAGATGGTCTCTCAGGTGTGTTATTGTTTCCAATAACAGATAGAGAAACTGGATTTGCAAAGATATAAAGGGCCCTGAACAAATCCTTTAGTGGAGACAGAAGAAAACAAATTGCTCTCACTATTCAATACTGTGCCTTTTAATATACAGAGTAATTCCCAGTATAAGGTTGGTAAGTGCGACAGCAAACAATGTAATTACCCCTTAGGGAGCATGGATACATAATATAAGCATATTCATTGATTAATGAATGTCACTGAGTACTCAGTACAAGCCAGGTGTTGCTCTAGGCTGAAGGGAGTGAAGTCCCTAATCCCCCAAGAAGTTTGCACTCTGCCGGGGGAAGACAGAAGACAAATCAAAATGTCCTCCCACCACGCAATCACACATTCACCTAGACCTTATTATGAAGTTTGGTGTAAGTAAATAACTGGGGGTGACCTGGAGAAGCTAGAATATTTATATTGAGAAGAGAATGGGAATTGAGGTTGGGAGTTGAAAAATGAGTGAAAACTTCAGAAGATATAAATGGTGGATATAAAAAGTGGTGAAGTTAGGGGAGAATGAATTTGTATAACGTTTTGCTGCTTTTCTATGACATGAAAATGAACTTTCTCTTCCCCAGTCCCACTTTAAACTGTTTCCAGAGGGACTGAGTTTCCAGAGGGACTGAAAAATATGAATTAATTCAAATTGCTTTTTTGGTTGCCTATTGGAGTGTGTTTTCTGTGAGATGGGATCATGACACCTACTGACCCCAGCCTGTCTGGTACAACCTTGTTCTGTCTGTGAAATAATCCCATGCATTACAGTGTTTTCACGTGGAAACATTCTCAGTGAAAGTGGAGGAGAAAAGAAAATAGGCACATTTCTCAAGTCTAGGGGGTTGGAGGAATGTCCTACCAAGGGGTATTCACCAGTGAAGGAGGGGGACCCACTCATTCAGCAGTTACTGGCAAGGACAAGAGAGAGTCTGGAGCCCCTTTTTCGCCTCCCACCCACTTCACTCATTTTCTAGCCTCTGCTCTAATTTGGATCCTTACACTTGACCCTGCCTGAACAAAACCTGCACCTCAGTCCCTATCTCCTGCCTTTCTTCACATGCTCCAGGACGAGAATTAACCTTTCTCTTCCAAAACACCATCTCTTCTTTTTGTTCCCAAAGGAAACTCCATGCCCTCATGACATCTGAACTACCCCAGAGGGGATCAAACATCTCCAGACTTTTCACTTGACCAAGAAGGTGATGACACCATAACTAACAGAGGTCCTTTAGGATGAGGAACACATAAAGGTTTGGGGAATGAATTTTTTATATGTGTGTTGTCTCAGTTTTTCATGGCTATAAAAGAATACTTGAGGCTGGACAATTTATAAAGAAAGAGGTTTATTTGGCTCATGGTTCTGCAACCTCTACAAGAAGCATGGTGCTGGCATCTGCTTCTGGTGAGGGCTTTAGGAAGCTTCCAATCATGGCAGAAGGCAAAGGAGGAGCAGATGTGCCACATGACAAGAGAGGGAGCAAAAGAGAGATGGGAAGGGTGTCACAGTCTTTTAAACAACCAGTTCTTGCATGAACTGACTCATTACAGTGAAGACTACACCAAGAACCTCATGAAGGATCCACTCCCATGACCCACACACCTACACACCTTCCACCAGGCCCCATCTCTCACACTGGGAATCTTTTTTTTTTTTTTTTTTTTTTGAGACAGGGTCTCACTCTGTTGCCCATGCTGGAGTACAGTGGTGCGATCTTACCGCGCTGCCTCCTCCACCTCCTAGGCTCAGTCAGGCTCAAGCGACCTTGTGCCTCAGCCTCTCCAGTAACTGGGACTACAGGCATGAGCCACCATGCCCCACTAATTTTTGTATTTTTAGTAGAGATGGGGTTTCATCACATTGCCCAGTCTGGTCTCTAAGTCCTGAGCTCAAGTGATCTGCCCACCTGGGCCTCCCAAAGTGCTAGGATTATAGGTGTGAGCCATCGTCCTGGCCAGGGATCAAATTTTAACATGAGATTTGGAAGGGACAAATATCCAAACCATATCAGTAATTGATAGTCCCTCTAGTACATTCAAGAAGAATTATTCAGTAGGCATTTTCCTTTTTCTCTCATCACACCCTGTGACTGAGGGATGAATTTAAGACAGAACAGTCTGGTCTTAGATATCAGACAAGAATCTAATGGATGAGCAAGACAGCAGCTTCAGTTGACACCCCTTGCCCCTGGCCAAAAGGAGGGAGAGGGTGTAGTTGGGGGAGATAAAAGAATGTGTGACCCCAGCTTCTCTGCTTTACAAAAGAGGTGCTCGCACACAAACATTGTCTTCTTGCTGCTTGAAAGTTTACCAATTCAAGATTTATGTATTCAAAGATTCCAGAAATGATTAAGGAGAGAGAACGTCATTCTTTCATTCCTTCCTGCAAACTGTTTAATGAATACTTGTTTCCTTCTTTGTTTCATCAAGGTTTTAGAGACGGGAACAGAACCACAGAATCATAGATTGGGTTGGGGTCCCCAGGTTTTCAGGTTCAGCAGAAAGGAGGTTGGGCTGAACCCTGCTTGGAAAGGAAAGGATGGTGACCACTTTGGTTCTGTTCTCAACTCAGATTTACGATGCCAACATCAGACCAGGCCAGTGATGGGAGATTTGCATCTGAGGCCATCATCTCCAGGTTTTCCAACGTTTCAGACTCAGTGTTCTCTTGTGCTAAAGTCCTTGGTCATCAGC
The DNA here is from genome assembly GCF_002776525.5 of Piliocolobus tephrosceles. Classification (NCBI taxonomy): domain Eukaryota; kingdom Metazoa; phylum Chordata; class Mammalia; order Primates; family Cercopithecidae; genus Piliocolobus; species Piliocolobus tephrosceles. The sequence goes on along the minus strand of NC_045443.1, from coordinate 28,849,069 downwards.
TCTCAGTTAGTCCTGAATGTTGATGAAAAACAATACAAATGCCCATGTCTGCTCTTGTTTATCCCAGGAGATGTTTTCAAATTTCGGCTGGTTTATCACGGCACCAAGAAGCATCACATTCTTTCTGCCATCTTCAGTGTCAAGAATTTGATTCCCAGTTGCTGAGAAAGGTCAGACTTCTCCTAGGAAGAAATATCTCTGTTAAAGAAGTCTGTGTCAGATTATTTCATCTGTTAGCAGCAGAACCAGAAGATAATGAGGCCTACTCGACAGAGATTAGCATTGACAAATGGTACACATTTTTGAACTCATTTCAAAGTACAAACTCCCATTTCATTTCATTTTCTAAGGCTCTGAATAACTTATAGACAATTTAATTGGCTGTATTTGGGATAGAGAATTCCTAAAATGCTGAGTATAATATTTGGATTTAAAGAAAAAGACACCATAATAGAGGCCATTGTTCAAGTAAGTAGAGACAGGTTCATGTATTTCAAACCTTGGATAAAATATAAAGAAGATCATTGAGCTCTAATTTGAAAGAATTCCACCAAAAGACTCAGAAAACAATCCACTGTGAGAATATGAGACAGAATTAAAATATTTATTGGACAATTGTTTGCAAAGAAGCATTTATTTTACATCACATTTTAACAAGACTGAATTGTCAAACTGTTTAAAATTCCACTGGAAAAATTTGGATTATCACAAAAGTGTTTACCCTTTTATCCTTCCTTGTATATTGGATTACTCATGGAGGACAATGGAAAGAATCTGAGAAATGATGGTTTTAGCAGCAAATCAGACTGCATTTCAGAAACATTATAGGCTATGTAAACACATGTCACCTTTGGACATGTATTATCATAGCTGCAATATTACTGGTGCAATGTAAGGCACAAAGAAATAAAAAAATTCCAGCACTATCAGCAGACATGATCCTTTAGAAGAAGACAGTACACGAAAAACATTCTTTCAATACAATGACCATGCTTGCTTAAGGAGAAAAGAATCATCTTTATTTTGTTTTGCTAAATACTACCACTAACTGCAGAAGCTGTGATTCATCACTCATGCAGTAATATATGCCCTTTTAAAGTCATTCTGGAACTATGGCATTATCACCTATGAAGATTTTGCAATCATGTATACCCTAGATCACTTGCTGAATGTACATTCATGTAAAAGTACGTTTAGAACAAGACTGAACATTTTTTGATATTAAAATCACTTTTGATTATTCGTTCTGATACTAAATTGGCATTTCCATCTTTTTTTTTTTTTTAATAATATCTGAGTTCTAGAGGCACAGACAATTTACAAAGAAGCAACAGTTCTTGGCTGCCTGAGGATCACTCAGAGGGATTATAACAACAGATTTCTGGGCTCTAGCCCCAGAGTTTCTGATTCGGTGCTACTAGGGTGGGGCGGAGAGTGAACTTCTAACAAGTTCCAGGTGATGGAGATGCTGATTTCCTGGGGAACACACTTTGAGAAACACTGCAATAAGGAAACAGGCAGGGAGAATGCTAAAACGCCATTTTTGGGGGAAAAAAAAAAATCTCTGTCTGTCATCAGGCTAGGCTTGTGCAGAGTGAAAAGACGGCTAAGCTTTTCCCCAGAGGCCCGGCTTCTGTATGGCCTGCCCATCTATACACAGAAACTTCTGCCTCCTGTTTTCTGTTCTCCCTTTCCTACATCCAGTTCTCAAAAGAGCTCACAGATCTTGCTATCTGAATTTACCCTAAGGTGTAAGTTAATCACAGCAACTATTTCTTGCAGAGACTTTTAACACAGATCAAAACTTTATTCCCAAGAACTGAAATTCAAACAAGGAAAATGCATTTATTTTAAATGGGAAACTTTTTGTTATATTTCCACTCTGTCCAGTCATTACACTACGGTGATCTAAACAGCACATCTCTTCATGCTACTTCTTGCTCAAATTCTTCAATGACCTTCTATATCCTACAGGTACATTTTACATTTTTAGCGAGGCTCCCAGGCCTTTCAATATATGCCACTGCCTACATGTTCAACCTCATCTACCACTTCTCCCTCTTTCCACTTTAAATACAACAATACCGAGCTATTTCAAGTTATCTGAAAATGTTCTGTTCTCAGGATCAGCTGCATAATTTTTGGGGACAAATGGAATACGAAAAGCCAAGGCGCGTTGTTCAAAACGTACTAAAGAATTTTAAGACAGCAAGAGCAGAGCATTTGCCCAAGTGCAGAGGCTTCTCAGCATGGGCCCCTGAGTGACGGCAGACTACAGGCCCATGAAGTGACCCTGTTCTAGAGACAATAACACATAAATCCCCTGGTACTTGTTTTCAGGTGTCACAAAGAAACTGCTCAAATATTTTAATTTCCTTTTTCTCTGAATTACTATCTTTAGATCTGTTGAATTTTAAGTATAGGAATGCACTTGAATTTTGCCACAATGCATTTGTTCTTTTTCCAGGGAAACACTTGCATGACTAGAGCATGCAACATACTACCTTGACCCTGGTACCACTCCTCAAGCCACTGTCCTACTCTCTCTCGCTTTGGTACCTTCGCAACATACTATTCCCTCCTTCTGAAATGCCTTTCACCTGTGTGTCATCTGATGAACTCTCACTCACCATCAGCTGCTCAGCTCAGGCTCTGCCTTTGCTGTGAGGCCTTTCCCAATACCCCAGGGCAGATTTGGGCACAGGGTGTACATCTGCACTTTGTGATTAATTTATTGGATCTTAATCTTGTTTGCATGAACAAGAGACTCTAGGTTATTCAAAGGCATCAATAGATCTTTGTATCTTCCATGTCTAGCATGGTGGCCTGGAGGAAGAATTCAAAAGTATTTGTTAAAATAAAAGGACGAGTGGTCAGCTTTAACATTTTTTACTTATTTCAAAAGTAGTTTCTTGGAAGAAAAATGTTTCTAAATCCAAAGGTTAGCTTACATGTGATTCTATCTTTCGGAATTACTAGGTGGGGTTGTTAATTTACTTCTAGTTTCCACAAAGGGAGGACACTCGGGAGAAAGAACTGAACTTCGTGGTCTTTCAAATCCAATCGATGTGGGTTTGACCCCCGGAGATGTGTTCGGTCCTGCTCAGTAGAAGGTTGTGGCATATGGGACAGTTTGAAAATGTCACCAAGAATGCCTCCCTGGACTGGTTGCATATGGGAAATTTTATTCTTATTCCAAATATCAGTAACTATTTGAGGTGTACAGTCAATTTCTTAGAGCTGACGATCTAGTCTGTGGTTACTATAGGTTCTTTGTGCCTCCTCCTCCTTCATGACTTCTGATTATTCTGACTCTTGCCCTACCATGGGTGAGCGCAGGAATACCTTATGTGCTGAAATTCACACCAATAAAGTCTGCTTTTTGAAAATGTATGGTTTGTCTATGAATTTCATGTACCCAAGCTATCTTCATCCCTGGCTGACACATAAAATTAGAGCATTGGCAGAATATCATATTTACTTAGGTTTTTTTCCCTCTAAATTGCACATATTCTGAGCACAGTATAAGAGAAAATCTAGGAAATTGTTTAAAATTTTAACCTTTTAACATGTGCTTTAGCAGTTGGTGTGCACCTTGTCCTTGCACACAGTCTAAGGAGTTGTGGCAGCATTTGCTTGTTTCTTTCTGACCAGGCTGTGGAGAGAAGAGAGCTCACTGTTACCAGCTTTCTGCCTACATTGTTGTTCTCAGTCTTTCTTGCCTTACTTTTGTTTCCTTTTCTCTTGAAGCTGGTGGACTTTCATACCCTCAAGACACCTCCAGCCTGGTGGATATCACTAATGAACTGGGAGAAAGGATGGCTAGACTGGGGCATGAATCTCAAACTGCAAGAAAATCCTCAACAGGTTAGATGCATCTTCAGCAGGTGCTGAAACCTTAAGCTCCGCTGGGACAGGTAAGTGTATCCACCTGCTCTGAAAGCAAATCCTAGACTGGCTAAACCAAGTGACCCATTAGGAGGAGCAGGAAGCACATGAGAAAGCTTGGATTGAATCAGAAAGTTGACTAGCAAGGCAGCTTTATCCTTCTCTTGGATGTTAATGGTTCAGTTTTAATGTTAACCTGTTTGGGTGGATTTCCTATTGACTCATTCATTCTGAGTTTTGTCAGATGTGCATTCCCAAATGCAAGTTCAATTTGCTTGGATACTTCATTTATTTGGGAGCCTTAAACTTGCTTTCCTAGGCTGGACTCTCAGGGCTGGTAGGGATTTCGATGGGTTAGGCAGTCTGTCCTCATCTGACACCTGAATCTGTCCTACCACTCTTATGCCTGGGTCTGTGTCCTCTTTGCCTACACATTCCCAGGGGTGGAAAATTAACTGCTGTCCAAGGCTGCCTACTTAATCCTTGAGCAGCTCTATTAGAAATATCTTCTTTTCATAAGCCGCACAACAGCTGAGGTCAGCTTGCCCTTTCAGGATTCAAATGGAATTGTTTTGCATTCTCATTCCTTACGTGGTGAGCCATTTAACAACTCTCTCGAACTCTCTGCTAATCTTTGACATGTGGGCAGGTTGTTTATAATGTTCCTGGCCACCTCTGGCTGAGGCCTAATCACGCCATGTATGGGCTTCCTCTCTTTTCTGTGCCTGCTCCCGCTTCTGTGTACCCGGTCACTCCACACCCCACACCGAACGTTCCCCGTCTTCCTGTTTGGACTTTCTGGTGGAGCCTGTCTCAAACACAAGGCTGTGTGATGTGTGGGATGGATTTTAACAGGACAATTGAGGCAACTGTTGGAGTTTACAGGACAGCAACCAAACAACCTATGATTACACATTAGGCAATTCTATTCTTTAAAGCCTTTCAGCCACCCCATCACCAGGAACCTCTCTCCTTGGCCACTTTTTCTGTAGCTTTGGCCTCTCAGCATGGCACTTGGCCCTGTCTCTTCTTCTAACTCCTCTCCTCTTCTGTCTAGTTTCATGCTTCTATATCAACTTCTAGTTAGCTTCTTCTGCACAGAAATTTGATTTTGCCTTTTTATTCTTCTAAACTTTGACCTTTGGCACTCATGCCCCACAGCCTGGGCAGCTTGTCAACACATCTTTCCAAAGATTGCCCATTTCCTGGAAGTCTTGTGCCAGCTGTTACCCTGCCTCCACGTGGTTATCTGAAGCCCAAGTCTGACTCTCTGTAGCTTCTATCCAGTTCATTAAAGCCTGCCCTCTCTTGGCTGGCCTCTTGCTCTGGAGTCATTGCTATGGTCAGAAAGAACACAGGCTTTGGAATTAGACCTGAATTTGAATCTCAGACCTACTACTCAAAACTGTGTGATACCTATCATGCTACCTTTTGAAGCCATGTTTTTCAGCCATGAAATGGTGATAATTATACCCCCTAAAAGCTTTGTGTGATAATTGGATTAGGTAATGCAGTGTCTGGTATATGGTACACACTCAAAAATGTTTATTTCCTTTCTTCTTACCCAGCTTCAAACTGCAGCATTGGTGTAGGTGAATCTTCCTCAGACTGACTGGATCCATTTATTTTGACCTCTGCCCCTTACCTACTTGATATCTTGGCTCTCAGGGATTTTTAATCCAGTCTCTGCTTTCATCCCCGTCTTTGGATTTCAGTACTCAGCTACTTCCACTCCACACTCCAGATGCATGGAACTACTCAGTGATCCCAAACTTTCTCATCTCTGGAAGCTTGCCATGATATTTTCCACTTTTTTGCATGGACAGCCTCTACTCAGGTCTCACTTAAACACCACCTTCCTATCCAGAAAACCTTTCCTGATTCTCCCAAGACCAAGTTGGGCCTCACTACTCTCTGTTCCCCTAGCACCCTGTGGCTATCCCCATGGCAGCACCCAGCACACTGTTCTGAAATCCCTTGTTACTTGGCTATCCCACAGATTATAAGGTTCCAGAGGCAGAGGTAGACCCTTCATCAAGTTTTTATCCCTAGGCTGTGGCATACAGTAGCTGGTCAAGAATGTTCAGAGGTGAAGAAATACACCTGCCTTGCTTCCACGTCATGTGGCTTCATAGTCCTGACTCGACAGACAATAAGCATCGCCTTGAATCACTTAAAAGCCATTTTCCTCCCCTGGTCCCATCTGGTCCCCTGGTCACATATACAATATTGTAGGAATATATTTCACAAGTAATAAAGAATTATTGAAGAAAGAGAAAACTCAAGATCTACCTTTCACTTAACTTTGATAAAAAGTTACATAATGTAGGTGAGATGCTGGAGTTTAGTAAACAGAGATAAAGAAAAATACACTGCAAAAAAAAAAAAGTCTAGCAAATGAGAACCCCAATGCTCTAGGTAAACAGCATTTGACAATTGACAGATAACTGTGGAAGGAGTGGGGGAATGTGTAAGAAGCATATTGTGGAAAAGACAAAGATAATACATAAAGTACTGAACACAGTGGGGATGCAGGGGCATTTACATTCATACATGATCCCTTAACTTCATTGTATTCTATTGTTAACATACCACATACATTACAGTGAAAGAAATTTATCTTTCTGACTCTCCCTCTGTTTGTCTGTATGATGCTGACTAACTTGGAAATAGCCTCAGAGAAAATGGGCCTTAAGTCATGGCTCACAGATATCTGTGAACTGTCCTGCCTGAGTAGTGCTTAATCCAAGTCGAGAATTTTCCAAGTGGCATTAGGAGTGTTGAGATCACCGTGAAGTGGCGGCCCTCTTACTTTTTGTGAGATGTAGGGGAACTTGTCAGGGATGACTGAGGGAAATTCTGGTTGCCATATCTCTTTTTTGCCATCTCACAAGTAGCCCCTCAGTATCCCTGAAAAAAAAATTAAATCAGAGATGCCATCATGGCTCTCACAACCCAAATCTCACTAACACGCAATATTTTAAAATGTTAAGTCAACAAACAAAGTAACTTGGAACATAGTCTTTATTTTGGTGCCAAAACCTTTGTTTTAAATATATAACATTCCGAACATAAGCCCTTAAATACTAGTAATATTGATACTGGGTAAATGTGATAATTTTTATGATTTATTTATTGACCCACCACATCGATTCTTTTAATCGCCACAGGAACCCAGCCTGTGACGTGGGTAGAGTCCCAGGTTGGAGATTAACAAAGAATGCACCCCGGACTTGTGCTCACACATAAGAAAACCCAGCCAGGCACATGTTCCAGAAGGCACCCTTTGTTCAGAGCTGGGCATTCCTTTGGTGTGGGGAAAGGACTGTATGATTTCACTGGCATTTCCATATCAGAGAGGAATTCTATAAGAAAGCATCGTATTTGAGCTATATGAGGGGACCACTCCAGAAGCAATTTTAGACCAGTTATTTGTCTTTTTTGAGGCTTAGATGTTGACTAGCACAAAGGGTACAAAATGAATACCAGTAACAATTAGGAAACAGGTGTGGATATTATAACAAAAGTCAAAATAATGTGGCTTAAAAGAAGCAGGCGTTTATTTCTCTCTTGTGCTAGTCTGAACGTAATCAGTCTAGAGCTCAGAGGACAGCTCCATATTCTGGGGACCAGACTCCTCCTGGCCTATTCTGCATCTTCAACACTCAGTTTTCATCTCATGGCTACACTGTCTTTTCTCAACTCTTGCCTCATGTTCACCTTCCAGCCAGAGGGAAAGGAGAAGGGGAGGGAGAGGGCACAATCCTTCCTTATGGGCATAAACCTCAAGTTGTTTACACCTTTTCTGTTCACATCCAATGAGCTAGCACCTAGTTACATGGCCACATCAATCTGTAAGACAAGCAGGAAGATGTAATCTTTAGCTGGGATACCATGGACCCAGTTAAAACTCAGCACTTATTTAATTAACAAAGCAAGGAAGAAGGCATACTCAAGAATGGCCAACAATTACCCTTAAACTTCCCTGTGACCTTCTGCTAAAATAGTACAGGCAGAATGTCTGACATAAAGTCAATGTTCAATGCTAATTGTTAATGTTGTTTTAATAAGCAAAAATTTAAGTCAATCAATTTGGTTTCCTTCTTGATAAAGAGACAAAATATAAATATACCTTCACACAGAGACTTACAATAAGAGTCAGATTATGAATGAGTGATGTTAGGAGATAAAGTGAATTGGCCTCCTGGACCTGCTCAGTTCTGGGTACTGAAGACTTTATCCATGGGCCCAGCCTTGCCCAGTGCCTCAACTAATCCTAATTAGGATTTCTCTGGCAGGGAGTCTTACAGCTCTATGTTCAGAATCTGACCTATCTTGGGTGAGTCCAAATTGCAGCTCCCTTAACACTCTATTCATTTTTCCAACTCATGCATCTGAGCCTCTGTCCCACTTGTTCCCCTCCTCCACTTGTCCAAATGGACCTTATGATCAAGTCCACCCAAACATTACACAAGGGAGGTGACACACAACTCTTGCATATGTGACAATTCTGTTATTCTTTTTTTTTTTTTTTTTTTTGTTGTTGTTGTTGTTGAGACGGAGTCTAGCTCTGTCGCCCAGGCTGGAGTGCAGTGGCCGGATCTCAGCTCACTGCAAGCTCCGCCTCCCGGGTTTACGCCATTCTCCTGCCTCAGCCTCCCAAGTAACTGGGACTACAGGCGCCCGCCACCTCGCCCAGCTAGTTTTTTTTGTATTTTTAGTAGAGACGGGGTTTCACTGTGATAGCCAGGATGGTCTGGATCTCCTGACCTCGTGATCCGCCCGTCTCGGCCTCCCAAAGTGCTGGGATTACAGGCTTGAGCCACCACGCCCGGCCATATTCTGTTATTCTTTATAGCCACCTGTCTTTCATGCTCTGATCTCCTATCAAGTTCAAAGGAAAGAAAGAAAAGAGACAATCAGAAGCTGAGGTGGATGGACACTGTGCCAGAGAGAGATGTGCCAGGATAGAAGCCAAGAAAATAAGAACACATTTATGGCAGTATGATTTTACCGTAGTGAGTGGTCACACAACAGTCCTCTGTAAACTTCAGGTCACAATATATGAAAAGTCCTACCACATTGAGGGGGAGGACGAAGGGGAGTGGGGGGCAGGAGGAGGTTGATTCCTACATCATTGCATTCTCAAATGATTCTGACACTCAGTAGGACATCCAAAAAGGATGTACAGTAGTAACCCCTTACCTGTCTCTCACTCCTGTGGTTTCAGTTACCTGTGGTCAACCATGGTCTGAAAATATTAAGTGGAAAATTCCAACATAAACAATTCATAAGTATTAAACTGTGTGCCCTCCCTCCCCATCTAACCCAGGATGTGAATCCTCTGTCCAGCATTTCCATGCTGTCTACCCTCCCTGTCTGTAATTTACTTAGTAGATTTCTTGGTTAACAGATCTGCTGTCATGGTATCAGAGTGCTTGTGTTCAAGGCACCCTTACGTGACTTCATAATGGCCCCAACCACAAGAATAGTGATTCTGGCAACTTGGATATGCCAAAGAGAAGCCATAAATAGTCTTCTTTACATGAAAAGGAGGAGGCTCTCAACTTAATAAGAAAAAAAGAATTGTATGCTGAGGTTGCTAAAAGATACAGCAGAAACAAACCTATCTGTTAAATTGTGAAGAGGAAAAAAAATGTGTGCTAGTTTTGCTGTTGCCCTTTAAACTACAAAACTCTGGGCACAGTGCATGATGAGTGCTTAGTTAGGTTGGAAAAGGTATTAAATTTGTAGGTGGATGGGAACAGAACTGTGTTTGATTGGGTTCCTACAATTCGTGGTTTCAGGAACCCACTGGTGGTCTTGGACCATATCCTTCTTGGATAAGGGGGGACTATTGTACCCTCAAAGCAGAGTTTAAAATTACTGTCGGGCAAAGTTACTTTCTGACTAAGATATTTCACTGACAACTAGAAAATTTTCAAATTAACCTGTGGGCTGGTCCCACTGTAAGTGGGTAAACAAATAACATTTTACAATAGGTGTTTTCTGGGCTTTCTCTGTCAAAAATGCAGTAGGCAAACCAGGTAGAACAAGAACCAGTTATAGGAGAAAGCTCCCAGGGACACTAACAGATGAAACAGGAATATGACTCATACAATATGAAAGTGTCAAGGGATCTCAGTGGTCGCCCAAACACCGTTGAGAAAGATATGGCCCTGTTTAGGCCACCAGGTTAGATAGTGATAAAGCCGAAACTGAAGCCTAAGCACTCAGGGCTTCTGGTCCAGTAGGCCTGGTAGGTACTTTCTCACATCAGAGGAATTTATTATTATGAAAAGGAAATACTTCCTGTGATAAATCGTTAATATACTTCTAAAATTGTTTTTTATCAAAAAGGATGAGCTTTGAGATGATGAAACAAATTCTAAGCATATAAATGATAACATCCAACTGTTTGTTGTATAACCACATTCCTAAGGAATTTGCAGAGTGACAAATGACTTCACACAAACATTTGTTTCTGGCTGCACACTTTCTTAGTGGCTTTAGAGAAAATGTTGATTCAAGAATGCAAAAGAGACTGATGATCTGAATTGGCTGGGAATGAGAAAAATCTTATATAAATGACTGGATCAGAGAATAAGGTAAATGTTTACGTAACACCCTTTCCAATCTGAGTGAAACAATATGGGCCGCCTAGTCCAGGAAATGCTCCCTTGGAGTGGAGGGCTGCTCTGTTTGACTCTGGACATACTTGCAAGGAAGGGAGAGCAACAGTCGGGCCTTCCTGATCAGCAATTAAAATGGGCAGGAAATTAGCAAATTAATGTACCCATCATCTCACATAGTTGGCAGGTGAGAGCTCTGGAAGCAGATCGAGGTGAAAAGTGCACTGCACAAGGCGTCAGAGGACCTGGGTTCCAGTCCTAGCTCTGTCACCATTGTTCAATTGTGTCACTATGGGCAAGTTACTTAACCTTTCTGGTTGGGTTTCAGTTTCCTTCTCTGTAAACGGAGAGCATTGGGCTACGTCTTCTTCAGCTCTTCTGTTGTCCAAGGATCCCTATTCAAATGCCTACAGCAATCATTCTCAGCATAAAGGAATTTTGTGGCCCCCATCCAAAGGACATTTGGCAATGTCACACTGATTGTCACAACAGAGGGGATCCCAGGTGCTACTGGCATCTGGTGAGTATAGACTAGGGATGCTGTTAGACATCCCAAAATCCACAGGACAGCCTCTCCACAACAAAGAATTATTCAGTCCAAAATGTCAACAGTATGGAAGTTTGAAAACACTAACTGAAGGGACAATATAATGATGAGCCCGTTTCAACCAGTCATTATCATGTTGCCAAACTTTCAGCTTTTTAAGAGAACTTGAATTTTTGGATTTTTATGTAAATATCCCAAATTTAAAGTATAGCAACATGTCAATTTTTTAAATAAAACACGCTAGGGGCCAAATAAAACAGGGCTTCAGGACAAATCCTGTCTGCAGGCTGTCAGTTTGTGGAATCTTATTTAGCCACATACTGTCCAAGTAATTAATGTAGTTTTGCTGAAAGCATGGATTCCTCCATCTGCATCTGGTTATCTGAGCTAGAGCTAAGCAGGTCAAGGTTAATCCACATTGTGCTCATGCACATGTGTGCGATGTAGTGGAAAAAACACTAAATGAAACATCCAGAGATGTTACTGCTTACCATCTGTGTAATCTTGGAGTAGAAGTCATTAAATTCTCTGAATAACAGGGTCTCCATTTTTAAGGAGGAGATCATTATAGTCACTGTCTACTTCTCCAGTTTGTCACAGCATAATAGTATCTTGGAGCAGGAAGGGGCTTTAGAAATCACCCAGTATGCAATTATACCCAGAGAAGTGGTGTGACTTTGCCCACAAGCCCATGGTCAGTTAATAGAAGACCTGGGCTTGAAAGCCAGGTGTCTTGACTCCATGTCCCAAGTTCCCTGAAGAGAGAAGAAGGAGGGTGATGGGGGAGAGTGCCAGATGTGTCTCTCAACACAGGCTATTCCAGATGTGGTCCACCCGCACATGGCCTTCCAGTTGTGCCTAAATAACACCAGATGTGATCCGAGGATTAAATGTGAAGGGATGGGAAAGTGCTCTGGAGCCTGTAAACTGTTAGCCTGTCTCCCAAATGTAAGGATGGTATTAGTATTAATTTGTCTCTGCTGTATGGCCACAGGCAGCTCTTGGCCAACAGCAGTGTGAGTGCCTGGTACTGGTCATAAGAAGGCCTGAGTCACAGCGTGTGGCTGGCTCAGAGCACAGTTTACTCACAGAAAACCAGGCAAAAGCAGATCAGTAACATCACTATGGCTGCTGAAAGGTAGTGTTGTCACAATGCCATGAAGACGGAAAGGCAAGTTGCCGTTATTAATTAACATGACATAATGGCATTAAAAGATAAATCTTCAAGGTCAACCAAGGTTTATAGACATCAAAATCTCTGCACTCCTGCCCTGTCTTCTCCAAGCATCTCTTATGCTTTCCTGCCTGAGACTTTTGTTCTCCCTCCATGTGCTGGGGGTCTTACCCCCTTCCTCTGCTTACCTAAAAGCCTCCATCTCTCAGGGCAGGACAGGACAGAAGATCTCTCACTGAGCCTTCACCTGAATGAAGTGTGTGCTTGTGCCCACAATTCTACCACACAGGTGACTTTCCTGTCTTATGCCAGGTCAGGGACCAGCCAGCACATTTTGTCCTGATGCAGGTGCAGCCAACTCCTCTTGTTGGCTTTAAGTTCTCAGAGTTAGTTCCATCTTTGTTTAGCATGTTCATTGTAATTACACGCGAGAGACCTCAGTTTTTGTATCAACTTTCAGCATTTTTTTCTTCCTTAAATATCACAGTTATTTCATGTCAAAACTTCTCCCAAGTCTGTGTGAACATCACTAGTAGTTGTGCTGTCTGTGGCAGAGAGTAAGATGGAACATGCTGATGTTGCAGCTGCTGCCATGTACTCGGCTGCTCCAGAAGGTTTTACATTTTTTAATGTAATGATAGAGTTTTCAGTTACTTACAGGATGTAATTATAAACACATATTTGCAATAGAACCAGCTCGATGTGCTTACTTTTCCATTAATAGAACACTCTGCACTTTTTGGAATGCATGTACCAACCTTTCCTTAAAGCTCAGCTGAAACTTTAACTCCCTGTTAGGCTTTCCAACCAATATCTTTCTCCTCTAATTTTCCTTAGTTCTGTCTGCTCCACTCATTAAGGCCTGTAGACCCTCTCTTACTGTTTCTAACCGTTTATGTGTGCTTATATGCTCCTTGAAGGAAAGAAGATTCACCTACCCTTTCTTCTTCTACCTAATACAAACTACTCACCTCGCAAAACAATCAATAGTTCTTATTTGTATCTACATTGTGTAGCTTAGTGTTCATTGTTGCCGGAGTTTGTGAGGGCTGGGCACCTAAGACACAGTATCTCACCTCCCAGTTAGAGTGATGAACATTTAGAAAAATAAGACAAGGAGGTGAAGAGATAAGAGATGAGTTACTAAAGATGAAGTTGGAAGACACAACTCAGAACAAGGCGGTTGGGTGTCCTCATTGTCCACTGAGTGGTGGTAGGTGGTACTTGGTGAGAGCTGCCTCCTGCAGATAGGGAGAAGGCTGACCCCACGGAGTGGTGGAGCAAGGATTTTCATGTAGACAACTCACTCCCAAAGGAAGAGGGATAGAGGTATTAAACTTAATCATATTCATTTCAAATCGACCAATCCGAAAATTACTCTAGCCGCTTTGAGGCAGAGTGGGTGAAGGGACAGAGAGAAGTCAGGAGCCTTGTACTTATAAGTTCCGTCTGCATGGAAGGTCACATGAGAAGTGGGGAAGAACTGCTCCTCCTCAACAATTATTTTTAAATATTTAAAAATCTATCAAATTTTGAACACGCCTCATTCAAACCGAGGTAAATCCCAACACAATCTTCTGAAGTTATCCATCACTCATGAAACAACAAAAAGAAGAGTGATTTTATAACATCATAAAATGCTCATGTTACTAAGGATTTGATATGGTTTGGCTGTGTCCCCACCCAACTCTCATCTTGAATTGTAGCTCCCATAATCCCCACATCATGGGAGGGACCCGGTGGGGGGTAATTGAATCATGGGAGTGGATCTTTCCCATGCTGTTCTCGTGATAGTGAATAAGTCTCAGAAGAGCTGATGGTTTTATAAAAGGGAGTTCCCCTGCACATGCCCTCTTACCTTCTGCCATGTGAGAAGTCCCTTTGCTCTTCCTTCATTTTCCACCATGATTGTGAGGCCTCCCCAGCCGTGTGGAACTGTGAGTCCATTAAATTTCTTTCCTTTATAAATTAACCAGTCTTGGGTATGTCTTTATTAGCAGCGTGAGAACGGACTAATACAGGATCAATACACCAATGCTTTGTAATCTGTTCACTGGGCTCAATCCTTTCTTTCCTTATAACTGCATAAATATGACCTACCTATAATTCACCCCCACCTCTCCAGAGACTGGAGGAACTGCCTAAGTATGAATGAGGCCTGTTCATCTCACAGAGACTGGCAAGAAGGATGATATCTATCTAATAGGTTAATTAGGCCAATTCAGGCAACAAATTCAAACCTATGCCCAGGATTTTTTAGGATAAGGGAGCCACTTAAGTTTATAAGGTAGTAGGCTAATGTTTATAACTTAGTACTTGATGCTTTCTTCTTCTTCTTCTCCTTCTTCTTCTTCTTCTTCTTCTTCTTCTTCTTCTTCTTCTTCTTCTTCTTCTTCTTCT
>NC_045443.1:28790504-28834028 GCF_002776525.5 Piliocolobus tephrosceles | reverse complement strand
TCCTCCTCTTCTTCTTCTTCTTCTTCTTCTTCTTCTTCTTCTTCTTCTTTTTTTTGAGACAGTGTTTTGCTATGTTGGCCAGGCTGGAGTGCATTCGTGCCATCATAGCTCACTGCAGCCTCAAACTCCTGGGCTCAAGTGATCCTCCTGCCTCAGCCTCCTAGGTAACTGGGATCACAGGCATGCACCACTACACCCAGATAATTTTTTATTTTTTATAGAGACAAGGTCCCCTATATTGCCCAGGATGGTCTCAAACTCCTGAGCTCAAGAGATCCTCCTTCTTCAGCCTCCCAAGGTGCCACCACACTGGCCTCTTATTCCTAATAGTTCCAAGAATAAGCTTAGAGTTTCGAAAATAATGCTAACAGGATGTGTCCTGTGGTGATAACCTTTGTGGATAAACAGTGAAATTTCCCAATAAGTAGGTGTTTATTTCAAATAGTGGAGGAATAAAAAAGGGCATTATATCTTGGAAAGAAAAGTAGAACTGGGGGCAAGAAACAAGGTTAGGAACTGGGGTAGACAGGACTCTGCTTATGAAACCTTAACTTTGAGGATTTTTTGATTATGGAAATATTAAGTGGATGGTCAACTTTTTTTCCCACATTATATCGGAATTCTCTTTGGTTTCGCCTCGTACTTAAGAATAGTCAGCTATGGGAGCCGTGGCTTATGGTGCAGACATGGCCAAGTCCAAGAACCACACCACACACAACCAGTCCCGAAAATGGCACAGAAATGGCATCAAGAAACCCCAATCACAAAGAAACCCCAATCACAAAGAAACCCCAGTCACTAATCTCTAAAAGGAGTGGACCCCAAGATCCTGAGGAGCGTGCACTTTGCCAAGAAGCACAACAAGAAAGGCCTAAAGAAGATGCAGGCTAACAATACCAAGGCCATGAGTGTACGTGCTGAGGCCATCAAGGCCCTTGTAAAGTCCAAGGAGGTTAAGCCCAAGATCCCAAAGGGTATCTGCCACAAGCTCGATCGACTTGCCTGCACTGCCCACCCCAATCTTAGGAAGCGTGCTCATGCCCGCATTGCCAAAGGGCTCAGGCTGTGCCCACCAAAAGCCAAGAATCAAACCAAGGCCCAGCCTGCAGCTCGAGCTTCAGTTCCAGCTCAGGCTCCCAAAGGTGCCCATGGCCCTACAAAGGCTTCAGAGTAGAGATCTCCGTCTGCCAATGTGAGGACAGAAGGACTGGTGCGATCCCCCTGGGCTGCTGTCTGCATGGGGCTGGTGTCTTCCTGTACTATTTTTACAAATAATCCTGAAGCAGGAAAAAAAGAAAGAAAACAAGAATAATCAACTACATGTGTATAACTTTGTGAGGTGGCAGTAAAGAGGGTAATGGCAGAACCGTCAATGATAGTGAGGCTTATCCCGTGCTCAGTCACCACCTCCTTGACCATCTCCTGCTCCACAGAAGCCTTTGAAGATGTGGCAGTGCCACACTAAGGAAGAGAGCGGGAATCTATGTATCTCAGATGAGTGGTAATTAGTGATGCCTTAGAAACAAACATAAACTAAATTGCACAGGGAAGTGATTCTTAATGGGGAGAGAAAAGTGGCCTTTAAGTTATTTATGGAAAGGCACAACTGTCGTAATAATACAATCATCTATTTCCTTGCACACCATAGAAGGAGCCATTTCATTACATTTGCATATGTTTTATAAACAAACATGGATACTAACCATCAGCCAAGTAAGAGATGCTCAGCGATTCTTTCAACAAAACATATTGTGGAGTTGCTTCCTTTTCCTAATTTGTTTCTATGAATAATCTGTAGAGTTGTGCAACATGCACATGACACATGGAAATCAGAGTTATGGCTTTTATGTAGACCACATTGTTTTTTTGCCTGTAAATTGCCTCCAAATGGCTTGAAAGAAATACTGCTTTGTAGTTTAATTCAACCAAGAAGGGCTACCTGAAAGCATTTACACATAATATTCAGTAGAGCCTATTTCAGTGATCCTCCATCACGCCATGGAGACAGGCTCTATCAGTTAGGGTTTCTGCCTAAGGAACACTCCCACTCGGGTATAAGAGAGTTTAGAAGTCTTGTGCTGAAAAGGTATAGGAAGAAAATACAAAAGCCAACTGATTGGAAGAAATCTGCAGCATCCTAAAAGTCACTGTAATTAAAACACAGAAGTTTGTAATTATTCTGCAGGAAAACAACATACTAAGAAAGGCACAAAAATACGAATGTGGTTTCCCAAGGCCTTGCTACATTAATTCAAATTGACTTGGGCAGATATGAAATCCTCAGATGGGCTGAAAACTAGTTGGAAGGCTTAAAACAAAAGAAAATACAATATAATTAGGTGGAAAGAGCAGCCGATTTGGAGTCACTGGAATATGGTCAGTTCTGCCATTGACTAACTGGCTGACCTTTGGCAATTCATGGAATTTCTCTGTGACTCAAATTTTAAACTGGAAAACAGGATATTATTACTTAACCTTGGGTTAAAAGAATGTGTGCAAAGGTTATTTTGTTTTCAAAGGCTATTCCCTTCCACACCTCTTTCCTACCTCTGCACAGTGACAGACAACCCCCACCTCACTTCTCCACCAGGAACCTGCTTCATTTTCCTTTTTATATTCAAATTATTACTTATAAGCTTCCTAGTTTACAAATTTTGTTTTTTATGTTTCCTAAAGTCAGCATTCAATATGGTATTTATTTATTTTTAAATTATAAATAGACATTTTATTTGGATGACGTTTTCTATAAAATCATATTTTTTCTCATCTTTAGTTTTAAATTGTTTAGTTTTTGATTTTTTGACTTTTTTACATACATTTTTAAGTTTTGTATTTTTAATTATTATGGGTATGAATAGATGTGTGTATTTATGGGGTACATGTGATGTTTTCATATAGACACACTATGTGTAATAATCACATCAGGGTAATTGGGGTATCCATCACCTCAAGCATTTATCGTTTGTGGTAGAAACATTGTAATTCCACTCTTTTAGTTATTTTAAAATAACAATAAATTATTATTATTGACTGTAGTCACCCTGTTTTTAATCTTATTTTTAATTGATAAGTAATAACTATATATGGGGTTCAATGCTATATTTTCACACATGCTTACATTGTGGAATGACTAAATCAAGCTAATTACTGAATCCGTCATTTCACATGCTTATCATTTTTTGTAATGAAAACATTTAAATCCTACTCCTTTAGTAATTTTGAAATATACAGTGCCTATTATTTATCACAGTCACTATTCTGTGCAATAGATCACTAAAGCTTATGCCTCCTCTCTAACTGAAATTTTATACCCTTTGGTCAACATCTTCCCCATCCACCCCTCTTCCCAGCCTCTGGTAACCACCATTATACTCTCTACTTCTTTAACATTATATTTTAAAATTAATCCGCTAGTATATTTATGTTGAGTGTCTCTTCAAATTACACTTCAAATTAAGACAAAAGTTTTCTTATTACCCTTTTCTCTTCAGTTACCATTGCACCTTCTTGGCTCTTACCATTAGCTAAAGTCAATTCAGTGTTCAGATTCTTGACATACATGAAGTGGTCAAACTCAAAGGGACTTGTTGAAGTACACTTTTGATGAAGTCAGTCACCTCTGTGATGACTTAGAGATATTTCTTCAATTGTTTGGGAATAATATTTATGTGTATTAGAATCATCTGGAAAATAAAATAAAAATTTCTGAAGCTTCTTTAGGAGATTCTGATTTGAAAAGTTTAGGCAGAGAACCAGGAATCTCCATGATTAACAATCACTCAAGTAAGTAATTCTGATGCAGGTAACCCATAGTCCACACTTCTAGAAACTCTGTTAGAGGTTATTTAGCAATTCCAAAGGGAATCTGGAGTTTTGAAATGTTGTGATTTAAAAAGAAGTACTTTAGAGAGGGGAATATTAGCAAAATGAATTTTTTTTTTTTTTTTTTTTTTTTTTTTTTTGACAGAGTTTCGCTCTTGTTGCCCCAGCTGAAGTGCAATGGTGCAGTCTTGGCTCACTGCAACCTTCACCTCCCTCCTGGGTTCAAGTGATTCTCCTACCTCAACCTCCTGAATAGCTGGGATTACAGGCGCGTGCCACCACACCCAGCTAATATTATATATTTTTATTAGAAACAGGGTTTCACCATGTTAGCCAGACTGGTCTCAAACTCCTGACCTCAGGTGATCCGCCCGCCTCGGCCTCCCAAAGTGCTGGGATTACAGGCGTGAGTCACTGTGCCTGGCCAAATGATTTTTTTATATTAAAAATTGTGATGCTAAAAAATGTGATGGAAGCATGGACTTGAGCTGGGATGGTAGTTTGTTCACTTGATATCTGTGTGCCTCAGGGAAATTAATTAGTCTTACTCTCCTAATACATACCATAATAACACCATTAGTCACTGAAGGAGGTGTGTAGGGATGAATGAGATAATATAGGTTAAAAACAAACAAAACTTTTAGCATGAAACAGAAAAGAAATATTAATAATGACCCTTTTATTACTGACAATTTTAAAAACTGGATTATCAAACTAAGTGAAGAAAAGCTAAGCCCAGATGTCACACATACCTTTTCCATAAATTAGTATTTTCACTTATCTGAAGTATGAAGGACGGGCTTGTCAACACTCAGTGACATACCCAGGCCAGAGGCAAGCTAAGGTGCTAAGGTGTGGTTGAAAAGCAGTTATTTGGCTTTAACAGTAATTCAGTAAAACATGCATTTGATTTAGCATAAAACACTCTACTAAGTGTAAATATAATGTAATAGCAAAACTATTTTTTATTGCACCAATTTCTTTTAAACAACTGTGGGGAAAAAAAAAAAAAGAAAAGAAAAAAATACCAGTTACAAACTGGCTGGAAATGAGTTATGTGATTTTCCTATTATCTGGAAACAATTTTTTATTCTGTGCAAGATGTTGTAGGTAGGTTACAATTACACTGATTATAAATTTATTATGTCTAGATTTTGGAATTTATTGAAAGACAAACTGAGGCATGTGGCACCTTGTATCTTTCTCTCTCCCCTACCCCTTTAAATGTATATACTCACACATGTTTGTAACATTCATACAGACTGAATGTGTAACACCATATAACATACACTCTTAATGTATGTGCGTTGTATACATGTGCACACCATTTTCAGATTAAGAAATTTTTTAAAAAGGGAAAAAGTTTTCAGTAAAATTTCCCAACAGAAAATGAGTCAACATAACCTTGGAAAATGCTTTTATATTAACCTGAAGGCAAAGGGTTGTATTCTCATCATCTTTGCATCCCAGGTGATCTTGTGTAGTGCATATAAACATTAGATTGAACAAATAATCGTTGCTGACGTTGATGTGATCTTTGGAACAACAACATTTAGGTAGGTCTCTTGAGATTCTGAAGGAATGGTAATGTAAAGAGGCCAGATGGTCTCCTGAGTTTTGCTTTATCTTTTCTAGTTATAAGATAGATCAGGTTATGCTATAATAATAGAAAACTCCCAGTTCTCAGTGACTTAACCCAAAAAGTGTTGATTTTTCAATTATAACCATTTGTGGATATAGGAGACCCTCTAAAGTAACTGTACTTCATGTGGTAACTCAGTGAAGCTGTTTTGATCTTGTGCCTCCACAGTCTCAACAAAAGGCCTCTTCCACTGTCACCCAAAGGGAGAAGACAGCTCTGGGCTGGAGGGCCTGGCAGCAGTAAATAAATGGCTTGGCTTGGCATGATACACATCACTCTGCCTGCAGCCCAGCAGTGCTCGTAGCATTGCTCCAACTACCTGCTAGGGAGTAGGGAAATAGGATCAATCTTTCCTTTTGTCCCAGAAGCAGAGATCTCATAATGTTATGAAATTCATAACAGTATCATAAGCCTTAAAGATGGAGAAATCATAAAAAATGAACTGATGAAGAAACTCCTTAGTAATAATAAATGTAACATCAGATCTTAGGTGCTGATTATAGAGGGGAATTCTGAGTTTGAAAACATTTTATTTAACCTAACCAAAGCTTACTTTAAAATCAATGGGAACTTATTTTTAAACAACTTTTAAATGCCATGTATCTAATATTTTAATGCAATCTATCTTTCCTTTGTCAATTATAGCTGAATAAAGAATTCTAAATAATTATAGAAACTGTGATCATGGCATGTTCAATGGAAAGCTGATTAGAATGTATTGTTCTGAGCCAAATATTCATTTTATTGCTAAATATATCATATTCAACAAATGGGAGTTTGATAAAAGCAAATTTTCCTTCCTTGGACCACTTACACTTTTTTCTTGGAATTCTTAGAAAAATATTATAATGTAATGTAATTATAATGTAAACTCATGTAGGCAAAAGCTTTGGTTTCTGGTCATTGCAAAATATCTATAAAAGAGTGATATGGTTTGGTTGTGTCCGCACCCAAATCTCATCTTGAATTGTAGCTCCCATAATTCCCACATGTTGAGGGAGGGATCCTGTGGGAATTCTTTCCTGTGCTATTCTTGTGATAGTGAATAAGTCTCTTGAGATCTGATGGGTTTATACAGGGCAGTTCCCCAGCACACACTTTCCTACCCGCTGCCATGTGAGAAGTTCCACTGCTCTTCCTTTGTCCCCAGCCACATGGAACTGTGAGTCTACTAAACCTTTTTCTTAATAAATTACTCAGTCTTCAGGTATGAAGGTTACCAGAATTGAGTTGATTCCCTGAAACTTCTTTAGAATAGCTTTATTATTTTTTTTTTTCCCTGGGACTTTTCAACACTAGATTCCAGATAGATTAAAAAACTGATCAATCCCAAATTTGGTATATAAAGTTGACACAAATAATTTAGAACTAAATTGTTAACATTTATTTACCATATTTAGTTTCCTCTACAGTCAGAAAGGTATGATTAAGCTTATTGCTTCAGCCATTGGAATTGGCTAGAGATCCTTGAAGAAGAAAAAATTTTATGAATTTAAAAGAAATAGAAGCCAAGCTTAATTTTAACCTTTCTTCACAGTCTTTAATCATATAATCAATCTTCTTGTTTGGATGTCATTTAGGATAGGGTGAAATACCATCTGCTATGGAAAAGCTCAAATGCAGTATTTTCTGGATGTGCTGGACTAGGTAAAGTCTTCAATTCCCCTCCAGACCTAGGATTTGATGTGTAGACAGAACGTGCAATTTTGCAATCTGCTGAGCCAGAAGAGGATTTAATATTACATCCAGAACTGTACTCAAATTGTCAAAAAATGTTGAATAAAATAACTGCAAATCATACTCAGTTAAACTAGCTGGCAAAGGTAGCATGACAAAATTGAGAAATAATGCATATGGGACATAGTGATATTTACATGTTTTCAGGGCTTACGCCTTGGGTGGCTATTTACAAGACAGCAGTTCTACCCTTCCCTTCCACTTCAGGTTTGATACAAGGCCAAGTACTCAATCTGACTTCATATGACTGTGGTCTAGTGCAGATTAGTATTTGTCACCACTCTTCATAGCAGACAGGAATTCAGCAGACTGGGGAAGAAGGAAAAGGAGGACGGGGAAGAAACTAAGGGACTAAGACTGTTGAAGGTAAACATGCCTGTGATCTGCTGCCTGAGATAATCACAACAGTGAAACATGAAGGCTGTATGCCAGCCAGATGTTCACAGTTTAACAATTTTTAGATAACCACTGAAGGAAAGAGCATCTTAGGATTCTCAACATATTTACTGCCACCAAAAAAAAGTCATGCAATAAAGCATTATTTTTATGCAGCCTCTCTGAAAATGTTTTGCAGAATTCTAAGCTTCTTACTTAGAAGCTAACAGAACATCTCGCTGAATCAGTATAACATATATATATGTATAATATATATAACAGTATAACAAATATAGATACATATATATATTGAGATGGAGTCTCGCTCTGTCGCCAGGCTGGAGTGCAATGGCGCGATCTCGGCTCACTGCACCCTCCGCCTCCCGGGTTCAAGTGATTCTCCTACCTCAGCCTCCCGAGTAGCTGGGATTACAGGCGGACCACCACGTCCAGCTAAGTTTTGTACTTTTAGTAGAGACGGGGTTTCACCATGTTGGCCAGGATGGTCTCGATCTCTTGACCTCGTGGTCCACCTGCCTCGGCCTCCCAAAGTGCTGGGATTACAGGTGTGAGCCACTGTGCTCAGCCCAAATATATTTTTAAAAGCCAAAAAATAATATATCATCGATCCTAAAAATATTAACAAAAATAATGACAAATTTTAAAGTAAGGATGATGTAAAAAGCAACTGTTTGTTTATGAATACAGAACATAAACTCTTAACTAGGGGTCAGACACGGTTTTAATTGCTTTTTATGTATTAACACTCAAACAATCTTATGAAGTACATTCTATTGTCTTCTTTTTTTTTTTGAGACGGAGTCTCGCTCTGTTGACCAGGCTGGAGTGCAGTGGCCGCATCTCAGCTCACTGCAAGCTCCGCCCCCCGGGTTCACGCCATTCTCCTGCCTCAGCCTCCCAAGTAGCTGGGACTATAGGCGCCCGCCACCCCGCCCGGCTAGTTTTTTGTATTTTTTTTTTTTTTTTCAGTAGAGACGGGGTTTCACCGTATTAGCCAGGATGGTCTCGATCTCCTGACCTTGTGATCCGCCCGTCTCGGCCTCCCAAAGTGCTGGGATTACAGGCTTGAGCCACCGCGCCCGGCCACATTCTATTGTCTTCTTTCTAAAACTGAGGAAACTGAGGCACTGGGGAGCTTATACAGTGCTGGTAGATAGCCTTGAGACTTGAACCAGGGAGGCTGGCTCCATGCTTACTATGGTAAGTTATGAAAGGGAGGAACACAAATCTCTCAGTTTTGCAATGGGAACAGTACTCATTTATGTATTTCCAAATAATATGTGATGTGATTTCTCATGTTGATATCATGGATGGGCTGTAGCAGTTTCAATGAACAGGTAAAATTTGAGGAAAGAAGCTGGTAGTTTTTGGTTTTGTGTTATGTTCTTTGAATAAAATTTAGGACAGAATGAAATTACTTTATTCACTCTTCCAATTTTCTTCTTTGAAACTGTTAAGATTATAATGCTCATTATGCCATTGACTTACTGATTTGGACTGACGATTTTAAGAATCGATTAGAGCTTTGGGGAAGATTAATCTTCTGGAAGAATCTTTATTGTTACATTATATTAGCTAATTATAGCTGATTCCTTGATTTTATATTTCAGCCAGGCCTTTTTTTTCATTAGGCTAATGTAACTCCAGGTTAAGTGCCTGTATTGAAGTAGGATTGATTTTCTTGAGCTGTGGAACGTAAGTCTTTTCCCACTAGGTAAACAGTAGCAAATAAACAAAATTTGGCATAGAAGGGAAATGATTTTCCCACGGTTTTGTCCCACCAGCATACAAAAGTTCTGTCACTCCACAGGCCACAGGGCTTAGTGCAACTTTGGTGATATACCATTCAGCCTAATCTGGTTGCCAAAAAGCTGTGCCTGGAGCTTGTACTAAGAAAGATCATTAGCATCCTTTGGTGGGAGATATATTACAAAATGAATCCAAACAGAATGGGTGGCTAAATTTTAAAAAGTAGGTGAATGTTAACTCGCAAAAGGCAATACCTGCCCTTGTGAAAAGTGTGGATGTCAGTCAGACCTGGTATGGAATCGGCAGTGATCATTGGTAAGTTAATTACCCTCCGTAAGCATTGCTTTCCTCTTCTTTAACAGGAGGTATCTACCTCATATAACTGTTAAAGGCACTCACTAGTTGTAATATGACTAGCACAATACATGGCATAATACAAGCTCAGTAATTTTTTTTTAAATGAAAAGCTACTTCTCAGCAAATTCAATCACTGGGTGGGGGGTGTAAGTAAAATAATTTCAAAGACATAATAGACATTTTCCATTCCCCAAAGTCCATTTTGGAAGTCTGAATCCTTATATGCAGTTACTCATTTTCTGCTTAATCTTTAAAACTAAGGTCATATTGATTCTCCAGGCAACTCTCAAAAACAAACCAAGGCAGAATCCATATTATTTACTCAAATTTAAAGAGAAGAGTTTCTGATTTTTAGGATAATTTTGGCCGAAGATCAGAGAAACTCTTTCTTGGTGGCACTAAACTAGAAGTGTTTCTAGCTCGAAGAATCATACACTAGAAAGTTTTCCAGTAAGGTCTCCTTTAATCTTTATGCATGATAGAATTAAATAATGTATCAACAGCATTGGATTCTCAGCTATCTTCTTTCCTTGAAGTGTTTCGCATGCATTTGTACTCATCACATGCCTACTCTACACACCAATCTTAAAAGAGGTGGAAGGAAACAAACGTAACGTAACGGTGTTTGTGTGATTAGGGGAAATAACTTGACTACTGCTTCCCCTCTGGCAAGGGAATCTCTATATTTGCATTTTCCAAGAGTAGCCACTAGTCACATGTAACTATATAAATTAAAATAAAATAAAATTAGTGTTCTTTGTCACACTAGCCACATTTCAGGTGTTCAGTAACTACATGTAGCTAGGAGCTAGCAAACTGGGCTGTGCATATATAGAGCTCCCATCATCTCAGAAAGTTTTATCAGGTAACATTGCCAAATGATTGACAACGAAGATACCCAATTACAGTGTAATTTTTCTTTCTTATAGAAGTGTACTAAGATATAGGCACCCTCTATTCTATAAAAAGTATGTAAACATACCTCTAGCACAAAATATAAAACTAAAGACTATCTCAGACCTTTATTCCCATCCCTTCCCCTTGTATTGGCTGACTTAAATTATTTCATGGAAATGGAATGGTTCCAGCCTTGTGATCCCATGTTCTGCTGGTGAGCCTATCAAATTCACCCATGTCATAAAGAAGCATGGCATGGCCCCCTGACAGCTTGTTGAAGCAGGACTGCCTGAGGTTACCTGACACAGTCCACCTCTCAAGTACTCCTATTAATCAGCTGAATATATAATAATTAGAATAGCTATTCAAAAAAGGACATGCTGGAACTGTTACCTAAGCTAGGTGGTTTTAGGCAATAAAATGGCCCTTTCCTTTCCCGCTGCTCCTATTTAAGACTTCTTGGATTTTGCAATTTTCCCTCCCTCATGACCCCATTGCCATAAAAGCTTCCTATCTGCTATTTCTTGGTCAGTGTTTGCCATGAAGACAGAACTGGGGATGCCACACAGCAAGGAGAAGAGACAAGAATAAACTTTTCATGGCCAGTGAGGCTAATTACATGTTGGGCCTTCATGCCCTGCTGGGCTTTTCCTTAACTACCCTGTACCAAGGTCCTATTTGCTTGACACTCCAACTCAGTCAGAGAATGTCAAGAATAGTCTGAAGCTGCATATTCTTTTGCAGCATATACAATTCTGTATGAAAAGATTCACCAAAAGGTAATGGGACCAGAGAGGAAAAGACAACAGGAAGGGGTCCTTTTTTACTCCCAGATTTCTCACCATCACAAATGGAACTCTTAATCAAAACTGAAACAGAGTGTGGATATTTACAACATTGAATTCTGTTTCCAAGTAAACTTTCAAGGAGAGAGACTTTCGTTTGAGAGTAACTAACAGTAGAGAAAGAAGCAGGCAGGTTCCACTAAGTCATACAGAAGAAAAGCGGAAGAAAAAGAAGCCAGCTGACTCCCAAGAGGTTACATACATATCAATGGAGGTTTGCATGTCTCTTAACTCTCTATTCATTTAGTTTCTCCCTTTCTTCAACTCATTTGAACTTTTACCATTTGCAGACTTGATTCTGTTAGCATCCCTGCCCCAGTGACATACATCACAACAAATGTCTTACATCTATTCCTACTATATTGTATATGTTCCTGGAATCAGAATGAATTGAATGGAGACAATGAGTACATTTTCCCATAAAGATATTACATTTATGATTCAATAAATTTAGGTTTTAGGAGATCATTGGCTATAATACAGAATACTTGGGGGCAAGAATGGAAGCAAGTACTCTTTTAAGAGGCCATTTCAAAAGTCTAGGCTAGAGATCATAAAGACTGGTTTGGAAGGTGGTGGTCAGAATGAATGGAAAAAGACAGATGGATTCAGGATATATTTTGGAGTAGAGCTGACAGGACTGAGTTTGGTGTAGGAAATGGGGAGGGGAAGCAGGGAGGGATGATGCTGACATTCATTGAGATGAGGAATATTAGAAAAGACACACATCAGAAAAGAATGTGGGCGGCAGAGGTGGAGTGAGGATGAAGAATACTGTTTTTGATATGTTAAGTACCACATCTAAGTGGCAATATTAAGTAGGCAGCTGAATCTTGGACTCTGGACTTAAGAAGAAAGAAATGGGCTGGAGCTACAAATGTGGTGGTCTTTAGCATATGGAGATTATTTAAAGCCATGGAATCAGTTGAGATCACATAGAAAAAGGGAATAATAAAATAATGAGGGTACCATCCTTGTTACCTTTGAGGTTAGTGTCTAAATAACACTGCATTATGAATTTTATAGAAGTTTAGGTTTCTCTGTGGACTACTTAATACGTATAATTGAGAATATGCATCTAAAATTCTAAGGAATAGGCATAAAACACATATTTCTGAACACAAGTATTCTTCCTGTAGGGAAATGCTAGTATGTCAAAGGATTTATATTAAGTAGAATCACTGTTGCACTTTGAATTCATTCATATAGAAGTGAATACATCTTACTCTTCAACGACCGTAGCTGGTTATCTGGATTGCTTGGAACCATATAGACCAGAGTTTTCTAAAAATCTTATTTGATATTTCTACCTAGTTTACCTCATTTTCTATAACTACAACCAACTGACATGGAGTATAGAAGTTTTTTCCTGCTTTATGAGAAAAAAAGAGAAAATTATAAGAAAAACAAAATGTATTGTTGCTTATTTTTATCTATAAAAAGCCCAGAATCATAAAAACGTATTAGTTTGCCTATAAAATTACAACATATAATGAATTTTAAAGAATAGCTCACTGAGACAATAAGCATAAACTTACTAATTGAATCACTAAGTGTTAAACATTTTTGTAGAGTTGAATTAAACATTTATATTTGGCAGTTAATCAAGCAAAAGACCAAAAAACATTACAGGAAAAATGTTTCAAAAAATGTAGTAGTGCTGTTTAGTGGTTGTAACAATTCCAGAAAAAAATACCTCAATAAAAGGGACAAAACTCAAAATTCATTACATACATATCTTGCCACAAGAAATCTTCCATTATCTGTTTCAGTATCTGAGCTGCGTTGAAGTCAGCAATTTGTACACTCTGTGGCTTCATTTTTTTTTTTTTCTTTTTAAATCAGCTACCAGACTTCTGAGAACCAAATGTTTGCCAGGACTGAGTCAAATTTTCCTACCTTTTGAATAAGTTTGTTTCTTGATTTCTGTGTATTTCTCAAAACAAGGCCAATTTGTATCACCATCCAGAGTGAGAGATGAATTGAAAAAGACTGTCAGATATTCTTGGCATCGTTATCACCAGGACTCATACACACTGCTCTGGACATTCCCTCATCTGACTCAATCTTAAGCACCTCTCCTCTCCTTACACATAACTTCTTCTACTGGGCCCTCTGAATCTTCTACTCTTGATCACAAAACTTTATGCACTCAGTCTGTCCTCTAAACGTTGTTGCTCCCTATGTGTTGCAACTCGAAACTGATGGACCAGTAGGTTTAACACCATTCTATAGTTCTCTCAAGCAGAGGCTGTTTACTCTTGTAGCTGGGCCCTTCTCAGTACCATATGAAATGATTTCACATATAATTTCCCATATGTTCGTCCCTACTTATATTTAGAGGATCTTCTAAATTTGGGTAGCACATTTCAATCAATGTGATTTAGTCATTTGAGTAGCACTGGAAATGCAGAGTTCATTTTACAGTTTTCAGAAATTTTATTGATTTATATAGAAGGTAGGTTTTACTGTTTTATGAAGGTTAATTTTTCTTACAGGATCTCATTCAGAAACACAGCAACTTTAGCTAAATCTTTTAAGGCAGTAGTCAGAATCTATTAGCTGGGAATTAGTTGGTTAATTTCATTGCAGGTGCAATAATTGTTTTATTGGTTCAATTATTTATTAATTGAATCAATTACTACAGGATAGGCACTATGAAATGCATTGATGTAACAAAAAAAACAGATGTGGTCTCTCTGCTTAGGAGGAGGCAGACATAAATAAAAACATAAATTATTAATTATAAATAACAATTAAAACATGATTTAATTATATAAGTACCCCACAGGAAAAGTTCAATATATAGTGACTCTGGGAATGGGGACAATTTAAGGGGGAGCAACTTGTTGAGAATGAATGCTTGGGAAGGTGGAGATAAAACAAAACCAGATCAAAGAAAATTCTGCCTGCTCTTTCCCTTCTACTTATATATACTAATGATTGGTGAGCAAGTAGCCCATGCATTGTGGGGGACTGGGTGTGTTAAAAATGTGTTTATCAGTGAAATTCAGAGAACAGTTTTAGTTTTGCCTGGCTTAAAAAAAAAAAAAAAAAAAAAAAAACCCCGGCAGTCACAACTGTGTGCTCTCATAAATAGTGATAACATCCACTTACTATGATGCTGATGGTGATGCCTCCAAGTAAGGAGCCTGTGGATGCAGAACACATTGGCTTTCTGCCTCTTGTTAGTGGAGTCTTTGGAGATACAGCAGAGTTGTTTACTGGTATGTAACCAGAAGACTAGAGGCAAAGTGCTTTGATGCAAGTCTCCTTCTCTCTTGGAGTTTTATAAATATTTTCCAGGCTTATAAATACATGTTTTACTTATTCAGATGTATTGCTCTTTTAAATATAGAGAACATTTCCTGATTCCATTCAGTTTAATTGTCAGATAAAAAAAGAAGTTATAATAATAGATAACTGACTCACTGAAGAGTAACACCAATCATAGGGACATTGTTCTGGTTTTGATTTCAAAGCAATCACTGAGTAAGCCTACTTTGAAATGGAACGTGAGTCAGCATTCAGCAAAGCAGAGTTTAAACCTCTACTCAAGATTCTGAGTGACAGAAAGCTTTTAAATAGGGCACTGTTTGTTCATAGTTTTGGGTATCTGTGATTTACTTGGCTTTGTTAGACAATAGAGGCTTCGGTTCAGTTATATTTTTAACATTCCTTAAAATAAATCAAAGAGTGTTCCCATTTTGGATGTGGATTGGTACGGTGGAGGAAATGAGGAACTAACAAGTGCCAAGTATCCAGGGATTACTTGCTGGGATCTGTGCTTGACTGCCTGGGTTAATATTTTTCTGGTTGCACATAATAGAAACTGGCTCTGACTAGCTTAAGGGAAAAAAGTAAGTGGTGCTAACATATTGGAAGAATATTCTGGTATCTCACAGAATCTGAGACTCAGGAAAAAAGGGTTGGGGTAACCTCTAACCTCAGAAATAGGGGTCCATGTCTGTCTCCCTATGGTAAGGAAGTTGAAGTGATGTCACCATAAGACTTTTCATAGGAGCCCCATGTGGGGTCAGATCTTCACGTGCGGGTCGGTCAGTCAAGGTTAGAGGGGCAGAATGCTACGGTTTATAGGTACCCACACCTGTATTTTGTGATTAATTTCTAGAGAAAGGGAAATTATTATAAATTGGAGGCTATAGCAGCAAGCACTATATGGGGTATTTTACAATATTAATTTTTTAAATAGCCTATAAAAATCATTCTTTCTACCTCACAAATGAGAAAACTGAGACTCAAATTGGTTAGACAGCCTGTCTAAGGATCTACAATTAAAATTTAGCAGGGCTAGAAGGCCAAGCAGATCTATAAGGAAGGCTAATCTTGTTCTTAAAATATTCGAGTAGTGTGATAAAACTACCTAGGATAGAAAATTTCAACTTGAGAAAGAAAAATTGTAAAAAATGTATGTATATATTTTAAAGAAATTAAAAAAACAAAAAGTAACAACCAAATAAGTTTGGGAGCTCTTTTTATTACGCTGAGAAATCTCAAAAAAGTACAAAGCCCAAGAAAGTAGATGCATTTCAGAAAATAAGATAAAACATTTGCATACATACATATTAATGACATTTTAGTTTTGAATTAAAAATATTCATGATTTTGCATTGAAGTATACTGCCTGTGAATTAAATACATTCTGCAATACTGGGAAAAGATTTCATATATCCTGTACTTGAACCTGAATTCCTAAAAATAGGGATTAAGTTTACAATTTGATTTGCAGACTAATGGTTTCATTGATTCAAAGTGCCTTTAAAGAGCAGAAATAGGAAATAGGGATATACCACACACACCCCTTTAGTTTAAGTGATATATCAGATCAAAGCTGAATTAATATAATAATCTTTAGTGCTTTTAATTGTATTGTTTGTTTTCAGTAGACCAATGAAAATACATAGATCCAACTGCAGAAAAGAGGTTAGGTAATGCCGGAATGATTTTCTATCATATCGGTGTTTTATTTCCAATTATACAGATAAACAGGTGATGTTGAAATCCATGCTATTTCTATCTCAAGATAAGATAAATGTATGATTACATTCTAGCATCTCATCAAGAGTCATCATGAAACAATAATATATTTACTACTTTTGCAAAATAATATGTAATAGACTACCACAGGCTATAAAGTTTACTTAATTAATTTTGATAACGTGGCATTTTACAATGGCTTTTGGGTCGTATCATACTCTGTTGCTGCTGCTACTACTAATAATAATAAAATAAAAGTAAACGTAAAGAAGAAACCAAAAGAAAATAAATTAGATCACTTGATAGTTCTAAATACTGTTTTGGTTTATCCTTGAACTGGAAATCAATTCTACATGATTCGGAAAGAAAACAAACACATCTTTATAATTCAGAGCATGTATTTTGAAGGTGTAATATGATGTATCCAATGCCAGTGTGGGTTTGCTTGTCATGTTCTTTTTATTCAATGTCAACTGGTTCTGTAGCTATTAAAGCACTTAACTGTTTCTGTGCACAGGAGAGGAACAGTTCCAAACTGGACAGGCTTCTTTGGCGGATGACTTGATCGAGCTGTTTAATTTTTTAAACAGAGAGAGAAAGAGAAAAAAAATACTTAGTTGAAGGATAAAGAATATTATGTAACTGAAGCCCACTAGAAAAAACTTTCTAGATGAGACAATTTAGGAAATCAAATAGTACTTTATTATTATTTTTTTATTATACTTTAAGTTCTAGGGTACATGTGCATAACATGCAGGTTTGTTACATATGTATATCTGTGCCATGTTGGTGTGCTGCACCCATCAACTCGTCAGCACCCATCAATTCATCATTTATATCAGGTATAACTCCCCAAAACTGAATGACAGTATAGTCACTCTTTCTGGCCTAAATAATCTAAGATGAGATGATAATCATTATGATTTTATAACTGATGTTGTTATTCAGTTTAGAGAAATACCATACATTTGATCAGAATGCTTTCAAAAAACATGAAAAAGTATTAAAATGCCAGTTCTTAATGTATATACGCAACCAAACATCCACAAATATATTATAGATGCAAGTAATAAAATAAATACATAGTACAGAAACACAGCATAATCACATCATGCATAGGGTTCAGTTGAACAAATAAACCCTGTGGAGGAGATAAACAATTTGCTGAAATTAGAGAACGTTCTGGGGAAAAGTATGCTTCAAAAAACATTTGAGGCCAGTAATCCCAGCCCTTTGGGAGGCTGAGGTGGGAGGCTCATTTGAAGTCAGGAGTTTCAGACCAGCCTGGCCAACATGGTGAAACCCTGTCTCTACTAAAAATAAAACAATTAGCTGTGCATGGTGGTGCAAACCTGTAATCTCAGCTACTTAGGAGGTGGAGGCAAAAGAATTTCTTGAACCCAGGAGACAGAGGTTGCAGTGAGCCAAGATTGTGCCCCTGCACTCCAGCCTGGGTGACAGAGTGAGACTCTGTTTAAAAATATATATATATATATATTTGATATTGTTGAAACTATTTTTGTTCTTGTCCCTCGGCTAAGGTAGAGATGTTTTATTAGATGTTTTAATATTTCAATAGCGAACTCGTATAGTAAACGAAACAAGAGGGTTAGTAAGGGAAATCATTTGGATTACATATAATAAAGAACTCTCTGGATGGTAAAGATTATTGAATACAAGAAGAAAAGCTTCAAACTTTTTGGCCCTAAAAACTTTGTCCATGGGGTAAAAATAACAAAACTAGGAAAACACATTCCCTATAGGTTACAGAACAATGGAAGAATTAAAAGACAAATAAATTCCATTTCATAATATACTTGTCATACTTATGAAAAAGTTGACATTCTTCTCACAAGTCCCTGCACCCCCCACAAAGACAAACCCAAACAATAATTCTCTATTAAATTATACTTCCATAATCTACTATACTCAAAATGGCTGAAAAACTGGATGATTAAAATATTGAGATATTCTAAGAATTAATCAAACAATCACTATATTTAGCAAAATGCTCCTGTAAAATGATTGAATTATACTGGATCCCTTCAATTCCAATATTCAGAGATTCTATTATATATATAGATATAAGATATCTGATTATCATTTCTCCTCACAGTTTTTTTTCCTTCTTCCTCTACTGGATGATAACTTCAGGTGAATCCATGCCTTATGCTTACAAGACTATTAAACAAAAGAGATCTTAGAATGTAAGTCCCAGGTACGCAGAAATCTTATCTGTCTTGCTAACTACTTTATCCCTAACATCTAGAGTGGGGTCTGGCACATGTTAGACAAGCAATAAATATTTGCTGATATTGAATGAATTGAGACACATAACCCCAATCATCAAGGCAATCTATTGGAAAATGACAGATGTACTTTTAATGCTAAGAACCAAAGCATGCTAACCTAATCTAAAAGATATATGGGAGATTAAAGTCATAGTTTTAAAAGTTTCATTTTAATATATGTTAAACAGATTGAAATCTAAGTTTTTTCAGCTTCTAAAATTATTTTGCACTTGGTCTAAACTAAACAGCACAGAAGAATACACCAATACTCAGTTCCAGTCCATTCTCCAGTGATTTCTGTCTACTTTTGGATGTTTTGAAGCATTTAAAGATGGGTTTTAAAAAATATGTGGTCCACATCTTATAATTCTTATAATTATTAAGTTTGAGAGGATCCACACAATCGCTTTATTACACTGCCTACTGGAAGTTTTCCCTATCTCATTTAAAAAAATTGCTTAACTGTATTTCATAATTTATTTAGCTACTCTCCCATTGACAGGCAGGCAAGTTTATTCTAACTTTTTGTTGTTTTTCAACCAATAACATTTACAACCTGAGTGCACACCCTTCAAAAGATGTTCAAGGTGTTGAAATCTGTCAGTGTCACGTCTGCATACTGTACATGGTGATACATATTGCCAAACTGCTTTCCAGAGAGTATATTATCAGTCCCAACTGCAGTGTTATGAGAGGATCAGTGTCTCCTGTTTTTGTTTTTTCTTTTAAACAGTTGCATAGTTTTGATTTTATGGTTATAATATATGTAACAGACATTTTAATATTTTAAAGTATTCTATTCATAGACATTAAGATTGTTCATACTATTTGGCTATTATAATTAAGGCTGTAATGAACATCCTTCAACACAGACCTCTATACGTGTGCTAGTATAGCCTGAGGAAATTGAGCCAAAGAATATGTAGTTTGCAATGCTACCTCTAATTATAAATCAGTTTTCCATATATGCACGAACCTGTCTTTAGGCTCTCCATCCTGTTCCCTTGGACAATTCATCTATCTCTACACAAATGTAATGCATTTTAATTATTACAGCTTTATAATAAACCTCAATATATCATATATTGCCAATATAAAATATTTCAGAAGTATATAAATTAGTGGGCATTTGTAAGAAAACTGAGTTTAAGAAGGAAGTGACCAGACTGCAGACAGTCTCATACCTCTTTTATCATAGGCACAAAATATAAGCAGAACTCAGCGGTATATTATCTTGAGACATAGAAGTAGGCAAAAACCTATTTCTTTTGAAGGCAAGTAAACAACGCAATAAAAACTGAACTGAGGAGAGTTGTATTCGGAGGATGAAGTCTGGCAGGATGAGATACATAATTCCGTTCAGAGGTGGCTTCATGGGTGTTTGTTTTACTATTATGCTTCATAACTTGTGTACATGTAACATACGTGCTAGCTTTAACAATTCAGAATCTTTCACAAATCCCCCAGAACAATCAGGAGATACACTGAAAACAAATATGACTTAATATCTTA
Source organism: Piliocolobus tephrosceles (assembly GCF_002776525.5). Lineage (NCBI taxonomy): Eukaryota > Metazoa > Chordata > Mammalia > Primates > Cercopithecidae > Piliocolobus > Piliocolobus tephrosceles. The sequence goes on along the minus strand of NC_045443.1, from coordinate 28,813,782 downwards.
GAATTTTTAGAAGCTAGATAAATGAGACACTTTTCTTTTGAGGGAATATGGCACAATTTCACATTGTGTAAAAAGCATTCAACCTCTGATGGCTGCTAAGTAACAATAATCTGAATTTGTGCATTCAAAATGAGTATTTCTGTAATGTTTTAAGAGAATATATATATGGACAAAAAAAGTTTGATAGATTTGTTTAAACATACCACACACTTCTCTTGCTTGTGTTAGATGTCACCATGGAATTACTGACCATACGATGATAGGCATAAAGGTTTTGGTTTTAGGCAGTTGCCAAAGCTCACTTCACATCTTTAACACTCCCTCCCCAGAACGCTCTGAAAGTAAGAATCCTTTAAATAAACAGTAGCACAATACTTTAAGATGCAACAAGGCGATACTGATACTATATGAGGAAGGAAATAGAGATTGGGCCATCACAAAGCTGAGCTTCCACTTTTGTGGGTCCTTCTTGGGTATGGTACATAGATCATGGCTGTGGGATGAAACACATATAACCTTTCTCTTACAAAGATGTTGAATTCCTCTCTTTGAAACAAACACATCAAACTGATGTTCTTGGCAAATTCCTGAATTTCAACAGTTACTGTTTTATTAGGCATGACCTTATTATCCTTTATTGAGGCAAGAAGAATTTTGGCAAAACATTCAACTTTTTTGCTCCTTAAGGCATGGGACTTAGTTCTGTATTTGTGGCTTTCATTTCAAAGTGAATCAAAGATTTGTATTCTGTGACACAGTAATGAAAATTATGTCCAGAGTAGTGGTGGCAAATTTTTGATATGGGGTTTAAAATCTCTTCATAATAGTGTAGCTCTAACCGATTTGTTTTCTCTTCCATTTTCTGTTGCTTTAATTTCTATTTAGCTCTTACAGATATCTGAAAAAATCTGGAAATTCTTCAGTTTCTGAAATAGACAACTAGGCTTCAGTTTGCTGGTATAACTGCTGAAAGCCTTTTAGAAACATACTACTTATTAAAATTTTTAATTTTATTAAGCTTGCGGGGGGAAATAGCATGTCTTTTCAATAATTTCATGTATTAGATTTACCCTTCCATGAGTGTTTCTTGCCATGGCAAAAGTAAAAGAAAAATAAAACATCTCTTGACCTTAGATTTTTATTTGCCAGTCATTAAAATGCAATACAATGGTGAATTCACATTGGTCTAAAGTGCAACATTCAAAGACAATTACAAACACATCTGGCTTATTTTAATTGGACTGTTTATTAAGAAGACTGTTCACATCCAAAAAGATCTGATTCATTGTTTTGAAATATATGTATGTGGGGGCAGTTCCAAGATGGCCGAATAGGAACAGCTCCAGTTTACAGCTCCCAGCCTGAGTGACACAGAAGATGGGTGATTTCTGCATTTCCAACTGAGGTACCGGGTTCATCTCACTGGGGCTTGTCGGACAGTGGGTGCAGGATAGTGGGTGCAGTGCACTGAGTGTGAGTCGAAGCAGGGCGAGGCATCACCTCACCCGGGAAGCACAAGGGGTCAGGGAGCAAAGCTGTGACAGACGACACCTGGAAAATAGGGTCACTCCCCCGCAATACTGCACTTTTCCAATGGTCTTAGCAAACGACACACCAGGAGATTATATCCCGCGCCTGGTTTGGAGGGTCCCATGCCCACGGAGCCTCGCTCACTGCTAGCACAGGAGTCTGAGATTGAACTGGAAGGTGGCAGTTTGGCTGGCGGAGGGGCGCCTGCCATTGCTGAGGCTTGAATAGGTAAGGAAGCTCGAAGCGGGTGGAGCCCACCACAGCTCAAGGAGGCCTGCCTGCCTCTGTAGACTCCACCTCTGGGGGCAGGGCATAGCCAAACAAAAGGCAGCAGAAACCTCTGCAGACTTAAATGTCCCTGTCTGACAGCATTGAAGAGAGTAGTGGTTCTCCCAGCATGGAGCTGAGGCACCCTCCAGTAGAGGCAGACTGACACTACAAACGGCCAGGTACCCCTCGGAGATGAAACTTCCAGAGGAACAATCAGGCAGCAACATTTGCTGTTCAGCAATATTTGCTGCTCTGCAGCCACCGCTGCTGATACCCAGGCAAACTGCATCTGGAGTGGACCTCCAGCAAACTCCAAAAGACCTGCAGCTGAGGGTGTTGACTGTTACAAGGAAAACTAACAAAGTGAAAGGACATCCACACCAAAACCACATCTGTATGTCACCATCATCAAAGACCAAAGGTAGATAAAACCACAAAGATGGGGAACAAACAGGGCAGAAAAGCTGAAAATTCTAAAAATCAGAGCGCCTCTCCCCCTCCAAACGAATGCAGTTCCTCACCAGCAACGGAACAATGCTGGATAGAGAATGACTTTGACAAGTTGAGAGAAGAAGGCTTCAGTCGATCAAACTTCTCAGAGCTAAAGCAGGAACTACGAACCCAGCAAAAAGAAACTAAAAACCTTGAAAAAAGAGTTGACGAATGGCTAACTAGAATAACCAGTGTAGACAAGTCCTTAAATGACCTGATGGAGCTGAAAACCATGGCATGAGAACTACATGACGAATGCACAAGCTTCAATAGCTGATTCAATCAACTGGAAGAAAGAGTATCAGTGATTGAAAATCAAATGAATGAAATGAAACGAAAAGAGAAGGTTAGAGAAAAAAGAGTAAAAAGAAATGAACAAAGCCTCCAAGAAATATGGGACTATGTGAAAAGACCAAATCTACTTCTGATTGGTGTACCTGAAAGTGACGGGGAGAACGGAACCAAGTTGGAAAACACTCTGCAGGATATTATCCAGGAGAACTTCCCCAACCTAGCAAGGCAGGCCAACATTCAAATTCAGGAAATAGAGAGAATGCCACAAAGATACTCCTCGAGAAGAGCAACTCCAAGACACGTAATTGTCAGATTCACCAAAGTTGAAATGAAGGAAAAAATGTTAAGGGCAGCCAGAGAGAAAGGGCAGGTTACCCACAAAGGGAAGCCCATCAGACTAACAGCAGATTACTCGGCAGAAACTCTACAAGCCAGAAGAGAGTGGGGGCCAATATTCGACATTCTTAAAAGAATTTTCAACCCAAAATTTCATATCCAGCCAAACTAAGTTTCATAAGTGAAGGAGAAATAAAATCCTTTACAGACAAGCAAATGCTGAGAGATTTTGTCACCACCAGGCCTGCCCTACAAGAGCTCCTGAAGGAAGAACTAAACATGGAAAGGAACAACCGGTACCAGCCACTACAAAAACATGCCAAAATGTAAAGACCATCGATGCTAGGAAGAAATTGCATCAACTAATGAGCAAAATAACCAGTTAACATCATAATGACAGGATCAAATTCACACATAACAATATTAACTTTAAATGTAAATGGGCGCAATGCCCCAATTAAAAGACACAGGCTGGCAAATTGGATAAAGAGTCAAGACCCATCAGTGTGCTGTATTCAGGAGACCCATCTCACGTGGGCTCAAAATAAAGGGATGGAGGAAGACCAACCAAGCAAATGGAAAACAACAAAAAGGCAGGGGTTGCAATCCTAGTCTCTTACAAAACAGACTTTAAACCAACAAAGATCAAAAGAGACAAAGAAGGCCATTACATAATGGTAAAGGGATCAATTCAACAAGAAGAGCTAACCATCCTGAATATATATTCACCCAAAACAGGAGCACCCAGACTCATAAGGCAAGTCCTTAGAGACCTACAAAGAGACTTAGACTCCCACACAACAATAATGGGAGACTTTAACACCCCACTGTGAACATTAGACAGATTAACGAGACAGAAATTTAACAAGGATATGCGGGAAATGAACTTAGCTCTGCACCAAGTGGACCTAATAGACATCTACAGAACTCTCCACCCCAAATCAACAGAATATACATTCTTTTCAGTACCACATCGCACTTATTCAAAAATTGACCACATAGTTGGAAGTAAAGCACTCCTCAGCAAATGTAAAAGAATAGAAATGATAACAAACTGTCTCTCAGATCACACTGGAATCAAACTAGAACTCAGGATTAAGAAACTCACTCAAAACCGCTCAACTACATGGAAACTGAACAATCTGCTCCTGAATGACTACTGGGTACATAACAAAAAGAAGGGAGAAATAAAGATGTTCTTTGAAACCAATGAGAACAAAGACATAACATACCAGAATCTCTGGGACACATTTAAAGCAGCGTGAAGAGGTAAATTTATAGCACTAAATGCCCACAGGAGAAAGCAGGAAAGATCTAAAATTGACACACTAACATCACAATTAAAAGAACTAGAGAAGCAAGAGCAAACACATTCAAAAGCTAGCAGAAGGTAAGAAATAACTAAGATCAGAGCAGAACTGAAGAAGATAGAGACACAAAAATCCCTTCAAAAAATTCAATGAATCCAGGAGCTGGTTTTTTGAAAAGATCAACAAAATTGATAGACTGCTAGCAAGACTAATAAAGAAGAAAAGAAAGAAGAATCAAATAGACACATTAAAAAATGATAAAGGGGATATCACCACCAACCCCACAGAAATACAAACTACCATCGGAGAATATGATAAACAACTCTACGCAAATAAACTAGAAAACCTAGAAGAAATGGATAAATTCCAGGACACAAACACCCACCCAAGACTAAACCAGGAAGAAGTCGAATTTCTGAATAGACCAATAACAGACTCTGAAACTGAGGCAATAATTAGTAGCTTACCAACAAAAAAAGTCCAGGACCAGATGGATTCACAGCTGAATTCTACCAGAGGTACAAGGAGGAGCTAGTACCATTCCTTCTGAAACTATTCCAAACAATAGAAAAAGAGGGAAATCTCCCTAACTCATTTTATGAGGCCAGCATCATCCTGATGCCAAAGCCTGGCAGTGTCACAACAAAAAAAGATAATTTTAGACCGATATCCCTGATGAACATCGATGTAAAAATCCTCAACAAAATACTGTCAAACTGAATCCAGCAGCACATCAAAAAGCTTATCCACCATGATCAAGTGGGCTTCATCTCTGGGATGCAAGGCTGGTTCAACATACACAGATCAATAAACCTAATACAGCATATAAACAGAACCAAAGACAAAAACCACACCATTATCTCAATAGATGCAGAAAAGGCCTTTGACAAAATTCAACAGCCCTTTATGCTAAAATCTATCAATAAATTAGGTATTGATGGGATGTATCTCAAAATAATAAGAGCTACTTATGACAAACCCACAGCCAATATCATACTGAATGGGCAAAAACTGGAAGCATTCCCTTTGAAAACTGGCACAAGACAGGGATGCTCTCTCTCACCACTCCTATTCAACAGTGTTGGAAGTTCTGGCCAGGGCAATCAGGCAGGAGAAAGAAACAAAGGGTATTCAATTAGGAAAAGAGGAAGTCAAATTGTCCCTGTTTGCAGATGATATGATTGTGTATCTAGAAAACCCCATCATCCCAGCCCAAAGTCTCCTTAAGCTGATAAGCAACTTCAGCAAAGTCTCAGGATACAAAATCAATGTGCAAAAATCACAAGCATTCTTGTACACCAATAACAGGCAAATAGAGAGCCAAATCATGAGTGAACTCCCATTCACAATTGCTTCAAAGAGAATAAAAGACCTCGGAATCCAATTTACAAGGGATGTGAAGGACCCCTTCAAGGAGAACTACAAACCACTGCTCAACGAAATAAAAGAGGACACAAACAAATGGAAGAACATTCCATGCTCATGGATATGAAGAATCAATATCATGAAAATGGCCATATTGCCCAAGGTAATTTATAGATTCAATGCCATCCCCATTAAGCTACCAATGACTTTCTTCACCAAATTGGAAAAAACTACTTTAAAGTTCGTATGGAACCAAAAAAGAGCCCACATTGCCAAATCAATCCTAAGCCAAAAGATCAAAGCTGGAGGCATCATGCTACCTGACTTCAAACTATACTACAAGGTTACAGTAACCAAAACAGCATGGTACGGGTACCAAAACAGAGATATAGACCAATGGAACAGAACAGAGCCCTCACAAATAATACCACACATCTACAACCATCTGATCTTTGACAAATCTGACAAAAACAAGAAATGGGGAAATGATTCCCTATTTAATACATGGTGCTGGAAAAACTGGCTAGCCATAGGTAGAAAGCTGAAATTGGATCCCTGCCTTACACCTTCTACAAAAATTAATTCAAGATGGATTAAAGATTTAAATGTTAGACCTAAAACCATAAAAACCCTAGAAGAAAACCTAGGCAATACTATTCAGGGCATAGGCACTGGCAAGGACTTCATCTCTAAAACACCAAAAACAATGGCAACAAAAGTCAAAATTGACAAATGGGATCTAATTAAACTAAAGAGCTTCTGCACAGCAAAAGAAACTACCATCAGAGTGAACAGGCAACCTAGAGATTGGGAAAAATTTTTTGCAATCTACTCATCTGACAAAGGGCTAATATCCAGAATCTACAAAGAACTCAAACAAATTTACAAGAAAAAAACAAACAACCCCATCAAAAAGTGGGTGAAGGATATGAACAGACATGTCTCAAAGGAAAACATTTATTCAGCCAACCGACACATGAAAAAATGCTCATCATTACTCGCCATCAGAGAAATGCAAATCAAAACCACAATGAGATACCATCTCACACCAGTTAGAAGAGCGATCATTATAAAGTCAGGAAACAACATGTGCTGGAGAGGATGTGGAGAAATAGGAACACTCTTACACTGTTGGTGGGACTGTAAACTAGTTCAACCATTGTGGAAGACAGTGTGGTGATTCCTCAAGGATCTAGAACTAGAAATACCATTTGATCCAGCAATCCCTTTACAGGGTATATACCCAGAGGATTATAAATCATGCTGCCATAAAGACACATGCACACATATGTTTACTGCAGCACTATTCACAATAGCAAAGACTTGGAACCAACCCAAATGTCCATCAATGATAGACTGGATTAAGAAAATGTGGCACATATACACCATGGAATACTATGCAACCATAAAAAAGGATGAGTTCATGTCCTTTACAGGGACATGGATAAAGCTGGAAACCATCATTCTCAGCAAACTATCGCAAGGACAAAAAACCAAATATCACATGTTCTCACTCATAGGTGGGAATTGAACAAAGAGAACACTTGGACACAGGAAGGGGAACATCACACACTGGGGCCTGTTGTGGGGTGAGGGCAGGGGGGAGGGGGGAGGGATAGCATTAGGAGATATACCTAATGTCAATGACGAGTTAATGGCTGCAGCACACAACATGGCACATGTATACATATGCAACAAACCTGCGCATTGTACACATGTACCCTAGAATTTAAAGTATAATAATATATATATATGTGTGTGTGTATGTGTGTCTGTGTCTGTGTGTCAAATACACGTACTAATGCACTTTCAATGTTTTGAGCTTCTACCAACAAAATATACCAAGAAATGTGAACATGTAACATCTACCTTTATCAATGTTACTTTTCCAACTTACACTCCTGCATATTTTAAATCAATGCTTAAAAATCATTTCATTTTTCCAAAAAGCTAGGTAGGATGGATATCCAGCAAATCCACTCATGGGTAAAGTGACTAGAGAAGACCACTTAGAGAAGGTAGTAGTAATTAAGAGACTTGAAAAGAGACAAGAAGGGAGCTATCTAAAAACATGGAAAAAAAAAATTCTCAAGGTAGCTGAAATCACAAGGAAAAACTCGAAAAGGGGGGTTCAGACTTGGTTTGATGGAGAACTGGTAAGAAATCCATTAAGATTGGAGCAAAATTAGCAAGGAGACTAGTAGGAGAGGAAATCAGAGAAGTAGATGGAGGCCAGAGCATAAAGGGCCCTAAAGTTTTGCAATTTGATGGGAAGACACTGGAGAGTTTTCAGCAGGAGTATGACCATGTTCTGTGTTTGAAAAATATCATACAAGTTATTATGTGGAAAACAGACTGTAGCGGGGCAAAAGTGGAAGAGGAAAAGCCATCTAGCAGACATTTAGTCTGGAAAAGATATAAATTTGACCCGACTATTGTTAGTAGTGGTTTAAGAACAGTTCAGGTTTAGGATTTTAAGACAGGACCAACTTGAGTTGCTGATGGATTGGAAGTATAGATGAAAGGAAAAGAGAAATAAAAGGTGATTCATATCTCAGGTTAGGGAACTATTATTCAAAGATAGACTAGAGCTGGAGTGAGTTGGCCAGAGGAAAACTGTTCTGTTTTAGACATGATAAATTTGTCAAAACCTATCAGACATGTTAGAGATATCAGATATAAGGTCTGCAGTTCAGGGGAGATAATCAGGCCTTGAAATAAAAATGTGGAAGTCATCTGCATATAGAAGACACTTAAAGCATAGATAAAATATTTAGGGAATGAATGTGGATAAAAGAGAAAACGTTACAGGACTAAGTCCTGGGACACTCAGGGATGTCCAAGGAAGATAATACAGTCATGGGTTCTTAGTTTCTATTTCTGGTTGGGCCAGTAAAGTCCCTTCCTCATTGCTCTTTTCTGCTTATCACTAGAAACAGAAACTGAAAACCATGGCTTCAAGCTGCTAAAAGCCTAAAACAAAGGCCGGGCGCGGTGGCTCAAGCCTGTAATCCCAGCACTTTGGGAGGCCGAGACGGGCAGATCACGAGGTCAGGAGATCGAGATCATCCTGGCTAACACTGTGAAATTCCGTCTCTACTAAAAAATACAAAAAACTAGCTGGGCGAGGTGGTGGGCGCCTGTGGCCCCAGCTGCTCGGGAAGCTGAGGCAGGAGAATGGCGTGAACCCGGGAGGCGGAGCTTGCAGTGAGCTGAGATCCGGCCACTGCACTCCAGCCTGGGGGACAGAGCAAGACTCCGTCTCAAAAAAAAAAAAAAAAAAAAAAAAAAAAAAAAAAAAAAAAAAAAAAAAGCCTAAAGCAAAACAAAATAGAATGAAAACAAGAAAATAAGGCAGGTTGCACAAGCTTGCTAGCACACAATCTTGTAAGAGAACAGTGGGATGGATATTCAATTCAACAGATAATTATTGTAATGGGTTCAATTGTGTCCCCCAAAAAGATATGTTCAAGTCCTACCCCCACACTTGTGAATGTGATCTTATTTGGAAATAGGGTTTTTGCTGATGTAATTAAGATGTAAATTGAGATGGGCTCTTAATGGATTAGGGTAGGCCTTAAATCCAATCACTAGTGTCTTTATAAGAAGAGAAACAGAGGCCGGGCGCAGTGGCTCACGCCTGTAATCCCAGCACTTTGGGAGGACGAGACGGGTGGATCACGGGGTCAGGAGATCGAGACCATCCTGGCTAACAGGTGAAACCCCGTGTCTACGAAAAATACAAAAAAGTTATTTAGCAGGGCGTGGTGGTGGCAGGCACCTGTAGTCCCAGCTGCTCGGGAGGCTGAGGTAGGAGAACGGCGTGAACCCATAAGGCGGAGCTTGCAGTGAGCCGAGATCACGCCACCGCACTCCAGCCTGGGCTACAGAGCGAGACTCCCTCTCTCTCTCTCTCAAAAAAAGAAGAGACACAGATACCAAGGAGAAGTCTATGTGAAGATGGAAGCCGAATCACTAGAAGCTAAGACAGAGGCAAGAAACAGACTTTTCCTTAGAGCCTTCGAGAGCATGGCCCCGCTGACATCTTGATTTTGGGCTTCTGAGCCCCACAATTGTGAGAAAATAAATTTATCTTGTTTCAAGCCCCTCAGTTTGTTGTAAATTGCCACAGTAGCCCTAGGAAACAGTTATTTTCCAGATTGTTAAGGTCCATATTAGAGTAGTGTTTCTTACAATGTGTTTCACAAAATGCCATTTCTGTACAGCAAGTGTTCTGCTTATTAAAAAAAAAAAAAAATACCTTTAAGCTAAGTAAGTTTGGGAAATGGAGGATTAAAAATGTTCACTTTCTTTTTTTTTTTTTTTTTTTTTTTTTTTTTTTTTGAGACGGAGTCTCACTCTGTCGCCCAGGCTGGAGTGCAGTGGCGGGATCTCAGCTCACTGCAAGCTCCGCCTCCCGGGTTTACGCCATTCTCCTGCCTCAGCCTCCTGAGTAGCTGGGACTACAGGCGCCCGCCACCTCGCCCGGCTAGTTTTTTTGTATTTTTTAGTAGAGACGGGGTTTCACCGGGTTAGCCAGGATGGTCTGGATCTCCTGACCTCGTGATCCGCCCGTCTTGGCCTCCCAAAGTGCTGGGATTACAGGCTTGAGCCACCGCACCCGGCCAAAATGTTCACTTTCTATGAACTTCTCAGAATCACTGAAAGAGACACTGAACCAATTTCAGGATAATAGTTTTACATAAAACACATGTTAAGAATAATTCAGACTCTAAAATATTCAACATAATCTGGCAGTGGTTTGAACTAAGGCAATGCTGGGTGTCTCAATCTTGAACTTCGGAAAATTTAGGCCTAACCTCTTCACCAGAACATTCAAAGCCATCATTCACATTCCATGAAGACTTCCAATTCAGAGTTCATGTCTCCTATTCTTTGAGAATATTTCTTGACTTTAGAGTATATTCCACATCTATCAAAAATGTCAACATATACAGAAGCTGTGTAACTTCCCAGCATGCAAAAGATGAATTACAGATGCTCTTTTAGAGCATGAAAAATGGGTATAGAGTCTTAAACCCTATTGGCCACAACTAAGTAACAATTGTTTTGTTTTGCTTTAAGATGCCTGGTAAGTAAATTCTCTGTTTTGAGTCATCTAAAGGAAGTTCTACATATTTGCATAGTTCTGCCTTTTTATCCCAAACTACTATATAATCCAAATCCACTGGGAAATGGAAATACTCATTTTTTCTCTTCAAGAAATCATCTGGGCAGAATCTACTATAACTTTCCGTATGTAAAGTTTAATGAATTTGAAAAGAAAATAATTCTGGTAACAACTTTTTCCGACAGCTTCCAAAGAAAATCTAAAAATTTCCAAAACAACTTAAAAAACAAAAGCCATAGACTTAGAATTTCAGAGAAAAGCAAAGGTGGATAATATTGTATAGTAGTTGCACAGAAATCCTATCTTAGGGCTCTGATCCATAAGGCTATATTTATTAATATGTAAAATATTAATAAATATGTTCCACATTATAGAGTTCAATGGTAAATAAATACTTTATCTCAAATATAAGATGAATTGATTCTGGCAAGGCAGGCTAACTTATTTTAATATGACAGGCCACATAAAGTTTTTAACCTAATTTGATTACATGCTCCAAAACAATGAAAAACCTTTTCCTATATCATTTTTTCCTATATCATTTTTTCATGATATAATAAAAATATTACAATCTGTTGGATAGTCTTTTCTAAATTAAATGAACATAGAGATCCCAAATATGTCATTCAGGTTACTGCTCAAGTAACAAACACAACTTCTGTTGTATTTTTATCGATTCAACTTTTATAGATTTTAGGAATCCTATTGTTTCAATCTAAAGAACAACATCTGTCAATTACTATGTATCCTTCCTTTTGTTTTGACCTTTAACAATTTAAACCTAATCTTAGCAGAAGAGTTAGATGACCTTTAAGTTCTTGTCTTCCTATACTATCTTTAAATTTTCAAACGATTGATATTTCACCTTATGTGTTTCAATCTACAGAAACAAGCAAGAGACTGTCCACAAGTCTTATTCTTGAGTTCTTTGCACACACATATGGAAACTTACTTTATATTACATTACAAATAATCCTATAATGCTAGATTAAGTCTGACCTTTTCTTCTTTTAAGAATACTGTTAATACTTCTTGATTGGTAGTACTTGCTCCCTGCTATGCACAGGTGACCTCTTTATGTGCTGTATTAGTTATTTGTGGCTGTGTAACAAAGCATCCCAAAAGCTAGGGGCTTAAAATGAAAAGCAACAAATATTTATCATCTCACAGTTTCTATGGGTCAAGAAACTGGGCACTGTTACGGGAGTGCCTCTGGGTCATGTTCTTTATTGAAGTTGTAATCAAGTTGTAGGCTGGAACTCTAGTCATCTCAAAGTTCAACTGGGGAAGGATCTCCTTCCAAACCCACTCAGTAGCCGCTGACAGGCCTCAAAACATCCAGCTCCAATGTAGCCCATGTGAGCCTCTCCAAAAGCCTGCCTAATGAGATGGCAGCTGGTTTCCCCCAAAGTAAGCAATCCAAGAGAATATGAAAGAAAGCAAGAGTACAACATGACAGTGAGAGAGCACGTAAGACAGAAGCCATAATCTTTTTATAGCCCAATCTCACTCAGTCCAGCCCAGATTCAAGGGCAGGGGATTAATAAGGACAGAGTACCATTGGAGATATCTACAATGTATTATCAAATTTTTATTCTCTTGATAACTATATGAATGAAGCCACTAAGGCTTAGCGAGGTTATGATGTGCCCAAGTAGCAGGGCTAGGAGTGAAATTCAGGTGCATATGACACTCAAATCTATTCTTTAAACCACAATACTACACTGTCTTCTCAGATAAGAACTTCAGTTATGGCTAGAGGCCTTGGCACAATATCTGTTTTGCTGTATGCAGGAGTTTCTTGCACTGCATTACACTAATGCAAAAACTTGTTAAGGTGCCAAAAGCCCCGTAGATGCAGTCATTAAACCATGTAATTATCTTCTCTTAATAAACAGTAGATTCGGAAAGATTTCTTTATAGCAATATACAAATGGTTCCCTGAAAATGCAACAGAAGCATTTAAAAAAACCTGGCACATTAAATACATCATATAAAAAATCATTGCCTTAAAGAATATGTAACCTCAGTGGCTATATATGAAAACAACAGACTACTTACTATTTTCTAGGTTCATGATGAAATAAAGGAGAAACACGCATAATGACAATGTGGAGTACAAATCTCACCTTGTGCTACCTGCTAGGCTTGTACAATCTTTGCCTACTTACTTTCATATTTCCACTACTGATAAAATTGGCTAAGTACACAAGTGAAAGCTGCCTGATTCCCACTAGGAATTCTAAGTCCTTGGTATTCAAAATTAAACCAAGGTAACAAAGCACCACTTAATTAAATGAAAGTTACTGTGAACAGACTTTTTTCTCTCTTTTTACATAAAAAGAGCTGCTCTTCCTCATCATTCAGGATTTTACAGTGATGAATCACTGAAGTCTTAAACAAACAAACAAACAAATAATATCATCTATCTGGCACATTTTAAAACAGATTTATCCTACTGAGGGAACAAAGCGGGAAAACGCCCTCCTTGTCAGTACTTTTAAAATCACTGCTGCCTCCCACCTAGATCTAAGAAGGTAAGAAAATCCCAACATCCCTACTTCTTGTAAACAAGTAAAGGAGATTTGCTTTCAGTTAAGACAGCTAAACTTGGATGCTATTGCCTAAAAATGGTAATAGCACCTCCTCAAATAGATGTTGAAAAACAACACTAAATACCTATCAAAAAGAAGATATGAGAAGTTAGGGATTAGAGTAAAACCTGCCAGTTGCCTCTCTAATATGTACTCTTCTTTACCAATAGAGCTCCCATTTAATTTTAGGAACAATGCACATGCATGCAGGCCATTATTCCCAAGACTTCCTCCCAGATGGAAATAGCCAAGAAATGAGTGGCAGTTACTGGGCGAGATCATCAACAGTGCTCCCTAAAAGTGGGACAGACATTTGTTCTTTTCCCCTTCTGTTCCTTGAATTTTTTTTTCTTCCCCCAATCATCACAAATATCTTTGCTGGAGTTCCGGCAGTCATTTTCGTAGCCTTAATGATGTAAGTCAGTGCTAACAATAGAAAAAGTACAAAGACAGAATGATTCTGAATCCTTTTATGACTTTGTTTAGCTTCTGTACTAGCTCTGAACTGTTTACTTCTGAACTTGCTTATGCTGTTGTTATTTCTAGTTTATGGTACAAGGAGGCCAATATAAATCCTAAATGATAAAGGTACCAAGTTTATACTGTGTATATCTGTTACAACAAAAACAAAAATTTAGTTTTTAGACGATCAGCTTGAGAAGTTGAGAACAAGCTCAAAATAGTAAATGAATGACACTAAAATTTATGAAAAAGTTGGAAATTTTAATGTGAAGACTGGAAAACAACCAATGGAAAAGAATTTCCTATAATAGCTTAAGAGTCTATAAAGAGTAAAAGAAATTGTAATGATCAAGCTATGCTTATCACCTGAACATATATGTATGAAAGAAAATGTGTTTAACTTGCATGGGCAAGTGCCTCCTCTTTTTTTTTTTTTCCTTTTCTCTGCTACGTAGAACATTTGCAGTTATAGCTAGAATAGTGAAAAATAAAAAAAACAGCACCTAAAAATGTTAAAAATATATTATGGGGATGGATTTTAAACTACAGCAATGAAATTTTTCCAAAACAACAAATTTAACTCTGGTTGTGACAAAAATATAAGGTTCCTAATTAACTTAAAATTATAAATATCATGGATAAAATATGATAGTAGTTTTTCCCCAGAACAAGCTGGTTCTGCAAAACAATTTTGATAGGCAGGATCTTATGGCATATATATTTATACTGAATATCAGTTTCAGTCTCAATATTTTGATGCTCATTTTCTGTTCACCAGTTTTAACAGGATATATTTTTTAAGTTGCCACAATCACTTCTGGAACAAAAAGGTATTTAAATTAATAAATACTTTAAGAATGAGTAGAACCAAAGACATTCTGATCAAAATCATACATTTAGGAAAATTCATCCCAATGATAATAAAAGCATTAAAAGCTAATGCTGAAAGTGAATTTCTTATATCCCAAGCAGTGTTCTAAGCACCTTACACGTGTTAACTCATTTATTTCTCATAGCAATCATAAATTAAGTAGGCAGTATTATATCTCCATTGTACAGAAGAACAAACTGGCCCAGAGAGGTGAAAGTACTTGTCTAAATGTACACATCCAATAAAAAGCAAAGCTTGGTTTTAATCCAGAAAATCTGATTTAAAATCCCATACTCCTAATTGTATACTATATTTCTCTATGATGAAACATATTTCTAGGTCATGCTATAGTTTAATGCTAGGTTTTTCAATAAAATGAGACAATGCAGCGATGTTAAACAAATGAAAGCAAGAAAAGGCCAATGATCTTTCTATCCTTTTCATTTACAATCTGTAGGGGCGTTTACAAAGCACAATTGGTAGCACTTTAGATGGAAATTTTGTAAGTTAATGCCATAACTCTGTGGAATCTATGAGGCTGGCATAAAAGCTATTGCAACTTTTGTTTCTATTTCAGTCATTCTCTTTTCTTGTCAACTAACATTGGCCTACTATACTTGATTTTTAGCTATCCCAAACAAGCAAATTGTTGTGAACAATTCCTATAGAAATGGTCCCTTTGCCATTATCTGCATTCTAAAACGTTATTTCAATAGATAAAACTTTCCATTTCCCACATATGGTTTGTTGTTGTTGTTGTTGTGTTGTGTTTTGTTTTTTTTTTTGAGATGGAGTCTTGCTCTGTTGCTCAGGCTGGAATGCAATGGCTCAATCTTGGCTCACTGCAAGCTACGCCTCCCAGGTTCGTGCCATTCTCCTGCCTCAGCCTCCCGAATAGCTGGGACTACGGGTGCCCACCACCACGCCCGGCTAAATTTCTGTATTTTTTAGTAGAGACGGGTTTCACTGTGTTAGCCAGGATGGTCTCGGTCTCCTGACCTCGTGATCCACCTGCCATGGCCTCCTGAAGTGCTGGGATTACAAGAGTGAGACATCATGCCCAGCCCATTTCCCACATATGTTTTATAGGTGAGAACAAAGTTCAGAAAAAAATCTGGTAAAAGTTACTTGAAATGTTTTATGTTACCAATCTTTACCAAGCATCATTTCGAATGTACTGAAGTTAGAGAGTAATATTAATAAGGGTGAAGGGAGAATAATTTTCTTTTTAAAAAAAGTTATCCAAATGTACACTGCAACTGGGATGCCACTAAAATACCTGTAGAAGTATGAGTCCAGACTTTGGATCTAGACACATGCTCTAACTATGGCTATGCTACTGATTTCAGACATATAACTTTTTGGTGTTTTGAAACGGGTTCAAACAGACCTTATACTGATCCATCTTAATATTATTTTCCTGGACCAATGGCCAATGATACCCATTTTCTTCATGGCTGATAAAAGTTAGAGGTACAATACATCATATGAAATAGAGAAAACTATAAACCAATATATTACAAATCCTTGATACTGTTCTCAAATTGGTTTAATTCAGTGGTCTTCAAATATTCGGTCTTGTATGACCCTCACATATTTTTAAGTTGCCATCTAAAACTTTATCATAAGCTTCCTAGTTATAAAAGATGGAGTTTCCTGTGTTCTATGCTTGTTGACATAATAACTAGAACAGTTACTCTTTTTGATATAACCTATGTATACCTAACCATCACCTATTTTAAAAATATATAAACATATTCTCTGAAACCTAGAAAATGTTATATCATTCCTTCTCTTTCCTTAAACTTTTGTATTCATCCCTCTGTCTCTCCCATTTTAACCTTGTAATATAGCTTATGCATAAAACTTAGCTGTCATCGATTTACTTCTCTGAAATGTATATAGATATTTAAAAACTAAAAATAATTGCTATGACTGTAAATACACTAATCCCTTTTAGGCATTAAATTACAATTTTTTGAGAGTCCTTTCAATGTGAGATAATAAGATACTACATGAATTAACGACTGCTCCATTGTAAATCCACATTTTACTATACACATTAGCAATATTTGATAGAGATATTCACCCCTCCATCTCAATCACATTTTTCACTTTCCTTGTGGGCCATCACTTTTTTTACTTCATCTCGTAAGGGTATTCCGTTTGCTCATTTAACTCCAGCCATCCTATTCTCTGTACCTTTTCTCAAAGGTTCTCTTCTTTATCAGTCAGGCTTTGTATTGGTGTGCCCTCTATAAGGAACTTCCTTCTTCAAAATAGCTGCATGACTGATCACACTGTCTACATTCAAGTCATCTTTTTAAGTGTCAATTCAGTTCATCTCTGAGGCCTGATCTCACTCACTTTATCTAAAAGAGCACCCCAGCTCTTCACCTGTATCACTAATTCATTACCCTGCTCCTTCCTTATGCTGTTTACTATCCCAAAATGTCACACTTGATTGTCAATTCCATACTCCACCAAAATATAAGCTCCCTAAGAAAAACCTAGAAACGCAGGGATTCTGATGTATTTACTTCTGTATTTCCAAGGGCTAGAGCAGTACCTGGCACATGGTGCAGCTGATTAAATGTTTGCTGAATTTACTGAATAAAGAACAAAAATAGAAGAGACAATTACTAACTATTTTAGCAATTGTTCCCAAAAACTAAAGGTATTGTGAAAATTTTCAGAAGTCAAATGATACTCTGCCGTCAAAAATAATGTGTGCAAATGACAGAAAACAATTAAAAGAAACTGCAAGTTATTTTTCAACGTACTCAGTACATGAATGATGGTACTCTTTAAATTTTATATTATCTATTAATAAAATACAATATCACATGAAAAAGAGGTCTGGATCAGTAAATAATAGATAGCAGGTTACCTTTATTTTTATGGTACACACATATAATCAACCTGAATAGGGGAAAACAAAATTAGTAATAATATATGAGATTATTTGAAAATTACATACATTTTGAAATTTATAAAAAATTTTGATAATTTGTCAAGCATCTTAATTTTTATCATAAAATCTTCATTTACTCAGGATCATTCATTTTCCAAACTTTGTTAGATCTATTTAAAGTACTGAGCACTTTCACCTAATTTCTTCATGGCCTTACCAATTCTGTGTTTGTGAAACTGGAAGAATTATTTAATGCCATGTTGAAATATCTCTGAAAAGCACATAGGACAATATTCTGGACTGGCCTATCAGTCTGGATAACATTCCAAATCATAAAACAACCTAGAATCTCAACGTCCTAGTCCGTTTGGTGTTGCTATAACCTAAGACTGGGTAATTTATAATGAACAGAAATTTCTTGGCTTATAGTTCTGGAGGTAAGGGACTTTTTGCTGTGATATCCCATGGTGGAAGGGTAAAGAGAAGGTGAGAGAGAGGCCTTGAGCCCTCTTGTAACTGGCATAACACTGTTGCATTGGGGATTAAGTTCCCAACATATGTTTTTTGGGAACACATTCAAACCACAGCACTCAAGGGGTATTTAATTGGACCTAAAGGAGACTCCTTTCAGTAGTCACTGAAAAACTGCTTTATTCAGCAGTTTTTAAAATAACCAGTCCTCTGGTTACTCTTCTTTGTGCACTTCAAATAAAATATTAGCTACAAATATCTTTAAAAATTACTTGTTGAATCCAAGTCACACCATGAAGATATAAAATTATCTCTTAAAAAGAACCATGTTCTTTTCTGCTGATATATCCTCATCCACTCTGAATATAGGAAAAATGGCCCTGTACCAGTTACTATGGCTGTAAAACAAATTACTGCAAAACTCAGTGGTGTAAAATTACTACTAATTATGCTCACAAATTCTGTGGTTAGAAATTTGAACACTGCGTTGCTGGGACAGCTTGTCTCTGCTCCATGTTTGGGACTTCAGTAGGAAGACTAAAAGGCTAGGAGCTAGAATCATATGAAGGCTCGTTCACTCTCTCATCTGGTAGTTGATGCTGGATGAAGGTTGGAGACCTCAGCTCATCTCCATGTGGGCCACTCCATGTGGATCCTCTTTCATAGGCTAGTTTGAATTTTCTCACAGCATAGTGGCTAGTTCCAAAAGTGAGTGTTTTCAGAGAGAAAAAGAGGTAGGTAGAAGCCTTATTGCCTTTTATGACCTAGCCTCTAAGTCATGCAGTGTCACATCCATCACACTCAGTTTGCTGAGACAGGCATAAAGTTCAGCCCCATATTCAAGGGGAAGGGAAATAGATGCTATTTACTGACAGAGAGAATGTGGGACTGAAGACGCTGCCATGGCCATCTTTGGAAAATACAATCTGTCACAGTTTCTAATTAAGTAGTATTTCTTAGCATTCTTCATTTCCTAAGGGTATTAATGTTATCTCCAGTTCATCTGACTGTTGCAGTAAATCAATATTCACCTAAATTACAAGAGGTAATAAATTTTCTCTGATTTCTAGTCAGAAAGAATAACTTCAATTTTTATGGGATTTGGTATGTATGAAAAAGCCAGATTGAGAAGGAGATATCTATGAGAAACAAATTATTTTCCAAATTAGTTTTATTTCAACAAACCACTAGTAACTAGATTCGCCTTTCTTCTTAACTTCATTCTACTGAAGAATATTTCCTATCGTGTCTCACTGAAAAATATGCCCTTGTCTACACATACATTCCCATCCCCCATCTCAAAGCGCTTCTTTGGCAAGTAGAAAAAAGGGAGGATCAAGTGCAAGCACTCATCTGACCCTATTCACTTTACATAAATCTCATTCTTAATCCTGTGGGTTGAGCAGTGTGAACTTGCTCCTAATGCCTCAATGTAAATGTTTCTCTAGTCCTATTAAAGCTACAAAACTACCCTAGATGAATGAGTAGAAAACTCAGCTAAAGAACTCTCTCTGACCCTGATACCATTGCCAGTTTTGGTATTGACTTCACTAGTCCTCATGTCCCCTTATGCATGACATGGCTCTAACTCTTAAGCTACATCTGTCTGGTATACTCAAGTCAAACCTGTGTGCTGTTCTAGGCAAAGCTCTGCGGAGGATTCTGAATAAACTTAAAATTTAAAAGAAAAACAGCAAAATACTAGACATATAAGAAACAAACACAAAACAACCATCTGTTAAAATTGTTTTTCTCTTTTTAGAGGTAAGACATAATCAGTATGTCATATGTTTAAACAAAGTAGTATCAAGTAGGAAGCATAATCTCTCACAATCCCACCTCTCTGAGAAGAGCATCAATCATCTTTCCTTTGCTTATTTAAATATACTTTTATACACACACACACACAGAAAGAGATATAGCAAAATATATTTCAATAGTCAGGATCATATGATTCAGGTGATTTTGCAACTATATCAACAAATATAGATAAATATCATTCTTTTAATGGATGTATAGTATTCCATTGTAACATAGTTCATTTAACTAGTTTCTGATTGATAGACATTTAAGTTGTTTATAATTGTGAGAATATCAAAAAATAAAACTCGAGTGAGCTATGATCGCCCAGCCTGAGTGACAGGGCAAGACACTGTCTCCAAAAAAACAAACATAAAAAACCCCTAAACCATCCTCTGCGTAAGTCACAAATGTGAGACTTAGCTACTCCTGCTCAAAAACCTTCAGTGGGGTGAAACACAGATCATGGCAGATGGGAGGCAGGACTAGATTGCAGCTCCCACTTGGACATACAGAACAGCATGTGGAGGCTCACATCATGAACTTTTGCTTCAGAACAAGTGCAAGAATACATTAGGAAAGCCAAGAGAACCCACAGACCCTCTGAAGGAAGTGGATTGCTCCTGCAGGACCTGGGAGATACCCCAAATACTGTGGGTGCCCAAACTGTGGAAGCAGGAAAGGGAGATTGTCTGCCCCTTAATACACCGCCACACTGGGGAACCTGAAGCTCTAGATTATGGGAGAAGATTCTGACCTTAACTGGAACTGAGTCAATTTAGAGAACCGAGTGAAATACAGAGGTAGAGGAAGCAGCACACAAAGCCCAGTGGGCTTGCCAGGGTCCCCTAGCAAGGCATTGCTGCCTTGTCTCACAGAGGTCCTTCAGGAGGGCTGCCAGAGGCACTGGGAAAAAACCACAGGGAAAAGGAAACCTCCAGTGGAACTCTGCAACAATTTGAACAGATTGAGAAGTCTCCTGGCCAGAACTCTGAAGAGGGCATGAACCCAGTGTGCACACTCCACATGTGGGGGAAGAAGGAAAGCCCTGCTTACTTTCACAGTTGAGAGGTGGGTAACCTGGGGCAAGTTCTCAGCCTTGCTCACTCACTGTGTGGAAACAGACTGGGTGCTCTTGGCGGGGTGACACAGTGGGAGTGAGACCAGCCCTTTGGCTTACGTGGGAGCTGAGTGAGGCCCGTGACTGCTGTCTTTTCCCCAGTTTCCTGGCAACCTGCATGAAACAACAGAGGCAGCCATAATCCTCCTAGGAACATAATTCCATTGATGTGGGAACCTCACCCCCATCTCCCACAGCAGTTGCAGCAAGACCTGCCCAAGTAAGAGTCCGAGCCCAGGCATGCCTAGCCCTGCCACCATCTAATGGTCCTTTCCTACCAACCCTGGTAACTGAAGACAATGGGCATATACTCTTGGGAGTTATAGGGCCCCACCTACCAAATGTTCCTCCCCACACTACCACAGCTGATGCTCTCTTGCAAGTGCTACCCCCCAGCAGGTCAACCAGCACAAAAATAGCACACTAATCAACCAAAGCTGAAAACCCTCACAGAGTCCATTTCACCCCCTGCCACCGCCACCAGAGTAGGTGCTGGTATCCATGGCTGAGAGGCCCAAAGATGGTTCACATCACAGGACTCTGTGCAGACAACCTCCAGTACTAGCCAGGAGCCTGATCAATTTGCTGGTTGGCTAGATCCAGAAGAGAGATAACAATCATTACACCTCAGCTCTCAGGGAGCTCTATCCCTAGGAAAGGGGAAGAGTATTACATTAAGGGAGCATCCCGTGGGACAAAAAAATCTGAACAATAGCCTTGAGCCCTAGACCACCTGACAGAGTTTACCCAAATGAGAAGTAACCAGAAAACCAACCCGGTAATGGGACAAAAGAAAGTTCTTTAACACCCCCTAAAAATCACGCTAGCTCATCAAATATGAATCCAGACCAAGAAGAAATCCCTAATTTACCTGAAAAAGAATTCAGACGGTTAGTTATTAAGCTAATCAGAGAGGCACCAGAGAAAGGCAAAGCCCCAAGTGAAGGGAGAACTATTCAAGGAAATAGCATAAATAATAAACAAACCTTCAGGAAATGACAGATACACTTACAGAAATACAAAATGCTCTGGAAAGTCTCAGCAATAGAACTGAATAAGCAGAAGAACGAACTTCAGAGCTTGAAGATAAAGTTTTCAAATTAACCCAATCCAACAAAAACGAAGAAAAAAGAATAAGAAAATATGAACAAAGACTCTAAGAAGTCTGGGATTATGTTAAATGACCAAACCTAAGAATAATCGGAGTTCCTGAGGAGGAAGAGAAGTCTAAAAGTTTAGAAAATATATTTGGGGGAATAATCGAGGAAAACTTACCCAGCTTTGCTAGAAACCTAGACATCCAAATACAGGAAGCTCAAAGAACACCTGGAAAATTCATCATAAAAAGATAATTGCCTAGGCACACTGTCATCAGGTTATCTAAAGGTAAGATGGAGGAAAGAAGTTTAAGAGCTGTGAGGCAAAAACACCAGGTAACCTATAAAGGAAAACCAATCAGATAACAGCAGATTTCTCAGCAGAAACCCTACAAGCTAGAAGGATTGGGGCCCTATCTTCAGCCTCCTCAAACAAAGCAATTATCAGCCAAGAATTTTGAACCCAGCAAAACTAAGCTTCATAAATGAAAGAAAGATAAAGAGACTTTTTCAGACAAACAAACATATGCTGAGAAAATTTCCCACTACCAAGCCAGCACTACAAGAACTGCAAAAAGGAGCTCTAAACCTTGAAACAAATTCTGGAAACACATCAAAACAGAACCTCTTTAAAGCATGAATCTCACAGGACCTATAAAACAAAAATACAATTAAAAAAAAAACACAAAACAACCAAGGTATACAGGCAACAAAGAGCATGATGAATGGAATAGTACTTCACATCTCAATACTAACATTGAACATAAATGGCCTAAATGCTCCACTTAAAAGACACAGAATTGCAGAATAGATAAGAATTCATCAACTGAATATCTGCTACCTTCAAGAGACACACCTAACACATATGGACTCACATAAACTTAAGGTAAAGGATGGAAAACAACATTCCATGCAAATAGACACCAAAAGTGAGCAGGAGTAGTTATTCCTATATCACATAAAACAAACTTTAATAGCAGTTAAAAAAGACAGAGGGACATTATATAATGATAAAAGGCTTTGTCCAACAGGAAAATATCAAAATCATAAATACCTAAATTGGGGAGCTCGAATGTTAGGTGCATATATATGTGCATATACATATATGCGTATTTATAAAACAATTACTAATTTATAAAACAATTACTAATAGACCTAAGAAATGAGATAGACAGCAACATAATAATAGTGGGGGACTTCAATACTACACTGATAGCACTA
>NC_045443.1:28693030-28790494 GCF_002776525.5 Piliocolobus tephrosceles | reverse complement strand
ATATACACTCTAATCAACAGTGCATGGAACTTTCTCCAAGATAGACCACACAATAGGCCACAAAACAAGCCTCAATAAATTTAAGAAAATGGAAATTGTAACAAGCACTCTCTCAGAGCACAGTGGAATAAAACTGGAAATCAACTCCAAAAGGAACCTTCAAAACCATGCAAATACATGGAAATTAAATGACTTGTTCCTGAATGATCATTGGACTAACAATGAAATTATGATGGAAATTAAAAATTCTTTGAACTGAATGACAATAGTGACACAACCTATCAATACCTCTGGGATACGGCAAAGGTGGTGCTAGGAGGAAAGTTTATAGCACTAAACGCCTACATCAAAAAGTCTGAAAGAGCACAAACAGACAATCTAAAGTCACACATCAAGGAACTAGAGAAACAAGAACAAACCAAACCCAAACCCAGCAGAAGAAAGGAAATAACCAAAATGTGAGCAGAACCAAGTGAAATTGAAACAAACAAACAAATACAAAAGATAAATGAAACAAAAAGCTGGTTCTTTGAAAAGATAAATAAAATTGAATTACCATTAGCAAGACTAACCAAGAAGAGAGAACATCCAAATAAGCTCAATTAGAAATGAAATGGGAGATATTACAACTGACATCACAGAAATACAAAGATAATTCAAGGCTACTATGAACACTTTTATGTGCATAAACCAGAAAACCTAGAGGAGATGGATAAATTCCTGGAAAGATACAACCCTCTTAGCTTAAATCAGGAAGAATTAGATACTTAGAACAGACCAATAACAAGCAGTGAGACTGAAAGGGTAATAAAAAAAATTACCAACAAAACAAGTCCAGGACCAGATGGAATCACAACAGAATTATACCAGACATTAAAAAAGAACTGGTACCAATCCTACTGACATTATTCTACAAGACAGAAAAAGACAGAACCCTTCCTAAATCATTCTATGAAGCCAATCACCCTAATATCAAAATCAGGAAAGGATATAACCAAAAAAGAAAACTACCGACCAATATCCCTGATGAACATAGATGCAAAAAACCTCAACAAAATACTAGCTAACCGAATCCAACAATATATCAAAAAGATAATCCAGCATGATCAAGTGGGTTTCATACCAGGGATGCAGGGATGGTTTAACATACGCAAGTCAATAAATATGATACACCACATAAACAGAATCAAAAACAAAAATCACATGATCACCTCAATAGATGCAGAAAAAGCATTCGACAAAATCCAACATTCCTTTATGATTAAAACTCTCAGCAAAATTGGCATACAAGGGACATACCTCAAGGTAATAAAAACCATCTATGACGAACCCACAGCCAACATAATACTGACTGGGGAAAAGTTGAAAGCATTCCCTCTGAGAACTGGAATAAGACAAGGTTGCCCACTCACTACTCCTCTTCAACATGGTACTGGAAATCCTAGTCAGAGCAATCAGAAAAGAGAAAGAAACAAAGGGCATCCAAATTGGCAAAGAGGAAGTCACACTGTCACTGTTTGCTGATGGTATAATTGTTTACCTAGAAAACCCTAAAGATTCCTCCAGACAGCTCCTAGAACTGATAAAAGAATTCAACAAAGTTTCCAGATACAAAATTAACATACACAAATCAGTAGCTCTTCTATACACCAAGCGACTAAGCTGAGAATAAAATCAAGTACTCAACCCCTTTTATAATAGCTGCAGACAAAACAAAACAAATGAACAACTTAGCAATACACCTAACTAAGGAGGTGAAAGACCTCTACAAGGAAAACTAGAAAACACTGCTGAAAGAAATCATAGACCACATAAACAAATGGAAATACATTCCATACTCATGGATGGGCAAAATCAATATTGTGAAAATGATCATACTGCCAAAAGCAATCTAGAAATTCAATGCAATTCCTATAAAAATACCACCATCATTCTTCACAGAATTAGAAAAAACTATCCCAAAATTTATATGGAACCAAAAAAGAGCCTGCATAGCCAAAGCAAGACTAAGCAAAAACAAAATACAGCCGAGAAATAAATCCAAACACTTAAAATCAACTGATCTTCGACAAAGCAAACAAAAATATAAAGTGGGGAGAAGACACTCTATTCAACAAATGGTGCTGGGATAATTGGCAAGCCACACGTAGGAGAATGAAACTGGATCATCATCTCTCACCTTATACAAAAATCAACTCAAGATGGAACAAAGACTTAAACCTAAGACCTGAAACTGTAAAAATTCTAGAAGATAACATTGGAAAAACCCTTCTAGACATTGGCTTAAGCAAGGATTTCATGACCAAGAACTCAAAAACAAATGCAGTAAAAACAAAGATAAATAACTGGGACTTAATTAAACTAAAGAGCTTTTGCACAGCAAAAGGAACAGTCAGCAGAATAAACAGACAACCCACGGAATAGGAGAAAATCTTCACAATCTGTACATCTGACAAAGGACTAATATCCAGAATCTACCACCAACTCAAACAAATTAGCAATAAAAAAGACAGGAATCCCATCAAAAAGTGGGCTAAGGACATGAATACACAATTCTCAAAAGAACATATACAAATGGCCAACAAACATATGAAAAAAATGCTCAACATCACTAATGATCAGGGAAATGCAAATCAAAACCACAATGCAATACCACTTTACTACTGCAAGAATGGCCATAACAAGAAAATAATAATAAAAAAAGAAATAGATGTCTGCATGGATGCGGTGAACAAAGAACACTTCTACACTGCTAGTGAGAATGTAAACTAGTACAACCACTATGGAAGAACTAAAAGTAGAACTACCATTTGATCCAGCAATCCCACTACTGGGTATCTACCCAGAGAAAAATAAGTCATTAGATGAAATGATACTTGCACACACATGTTTACAGCAGCACAATTCACAATTGCAAAAAGGTGAAACCCATCAGGAACCCATCAATCAATGAGTAGATAAAGAAACTGTGGTCTACATACACGATGGAATACTACTAGGCCATAAAAATGAATAAATTAATGGCATTCACAGCAATCTGAATGGGACCAGAGACTGCTATTCTAAGTGAAGTAACTCAGGAATGGAAAATCAAATATCATATGTTGTCACTCATAAGTGGGAGCTACGCTATGAGGATGCGAAGGCATACAAATGACACAATGGACTTTCGGGACTCAGGGGAAAGGGGGGGGAAGGGGGTGAGGAATAAAAGACTACAAATTGGGTGCAGTGTATACTTCTTGGGTGATAGGTGCACCAAAATCTCACAAGTCACCACTAAAGTTACTCATATAACCAAATACCACCAAAATCTCACAAATCACCACTAAAGAACTTACTCAAGTAACAAAATACCACCTGCTCCCCAATAATCTATGAAAATAAATAAATAAAAACAAAACTCTATTGCATGACAACGTGCCATGGAATACTGAACAAAAATACAGCCTCCAATTTGATAACATTGTTTAGTAGCTTAAAGGGCAGTTAGAAGAGAAGATTGTTTACAGAAGTAACCATAGAGATGATGTGCTATTATACTTAACAGAACAGAAAAGTCAGTCTGTTCAAATGTGTTGCAAGTTAACATTTAGGGCTTGGACTCTCACTAATAAGGCCCTTGGGAAAATATAAACACCACTTCTGAATTCAGATCTCAGGCTTGCCCACCACATTCTTGTTTTCAGCTCAAGCTTTTGGCACTTCAGCCTATAACTAAGGCCTTGCAAAAGATGCCAAACTAAACATTTGGGAAAAACAATTATAATGACATCCTTTTTTGTTTAAGTAATTTCAAAGCATATAACATGAAGTAAAACAAAGAAAAACTAGGATGAAGAAATAATTCTAAGGAGTAGAAAACATGATATTTTTCGAAGCATTTTCTTGGATGTTCATACTTATTTAGGGTACACACGTAATTGTCAGGATAGATTAGCACAGCCTTTGGAGCACAGGAGAAGGAGAGATATGAATTTGATTATAGACATTAATGAAATATAAAAAAATAAAATTACTGAATGTATATGGTATTGGGATAACAAAGATTCACTCAAATTTACTTTTCACATCTCTCTTTCTGGCTAGTTTGCATGACTGACTAGTGGGCATCTGCTGTGGTTTGAATGTCCCCTCCAGAAGTCAAGTTGAAATTTAATTGCCATTATAACGGTATTTAGAGGTGAAGCCTTTAAGAGGTGATTATCATGAGGGCTCTGTCCTTGTGAAGGGATAACTAATGTCATTATTGAGGTAGTAGGGTTGACATCTCAAGGGGGTTCCTTATAAAAGAATGAGTTCAGCCCCCTTCTCTATTTCTTGCCCTCTCATCTTCTGCCATGGGATGATGCAGCAAGAAGGCCTTCACCAAATGCCAGCACCTTGACCTTAAACTTCCTCCCCAATAGAACTGTGAGACTGTGAGAAAATAAATTTTTCTTTCTTTCTTTTTTAAGACAGGGTCTCATTCTGTCACCCAGGCTGGAGTACAGTGGCACAATCTTGGCTCTCTGAAACCTCTTACTCCCAGGGCTCAAGCAATCTTTCTACCTCAGCCTATCGAGTAGCTGGGACTACTAGTGCATGCCACTATCCCCAGCTAATGCTTGCATTTTTTGTAGAGATGTGGTTTTGCCATGTTGACCAGGCTAGTCTTGAACTCCTGGGCTCAAGCAATCTGCCCACCTCAGCCTCCCAAAGTGCTGGGATTAGGCATGAGTCATTGTGCTCGGCCTAGAAAATAAATTTCTGTTCATTAATTTTCTCAGATAAAGTCTGTCTCACTCTTTAAGAAGAGGAAAATAGCTGTCTGCTCTTCAAGGCTTTTATATTAAACTTGTCTGAGCACATTACTGATGATGTAGAAAACATTTTGATACGTTTAGCATGAAATGCCTCAATGTCAGAAGACTATTCTCTTCTTCAAATGGCAGATTGCTCTCATAATACTTCTGTGAACTTATTAAAAGAACATGCTAACTAACCCCTTTCAATTAGTCTTTGTAATACATGTTCTTTATGGCAAGAGAGTAGTTCCCTTTGGTAGTGACTGGAAGGAGGTGGATGGGGAGGGAAGGGTCTGGGATGTTGGTAATATTCTGCTTCTTGGCCTGAGTCCTTGTTACACAGGTGTGCTTCCTGCATGAAAATTCATTGAGGAAAAAAAATAACATAGAATCTATGTTAAACTAAACTGAGTTTTTATAAAAGTAAGCTTCGGAGTAGATGCGGTCTCAGATATTATAATTTTTGTTGATAGTTAAAACATTAATGGGTTATTGATAATCAGCATTACTAAATACAAAGAATGATTCCACATTGATGAAACAACAGCTTGTTTTAGATTATCGCTTATCACTCTCCTATGTATTTTCTAAACAAGAATGTTTTCTTTTTTTAAGGTTAAATCCACTGAATTTATTTTATAAATAGTCTACATCGAATTAAAGAGTTAACTAAAGAGTTAGCAAAAAGGTTATAAGATCAATTAGGGAAATATCAATAGGGCTACATTATTAAAATATTCTAGAAATCCCAATCTATTTTCTTGAGGCCTCTTTACAAGATCCAGGGGAGAATACATGGCTATGTGAAACAGGGAGAAGGTCACATTTCACAAAACCAATAGTAGGAGGTACCTCATCAAAATGAAATCTTTAGCTAATGGGGAAAAAAGTCCTCTTCTCCAGTCATTTTTTGCCTTTCAAAAATTTTTCCCTGCCAAAGTACCCCATAAGAAATAAGAAAATAGCAATCTTAGAAGCTATTGGTTTTGAGATCTGGAGTAGTGGTGGTACAGTTGGGGAGAAAAAAACCACAAATGATTTCTTTTTTTCTTGGGGGTGGAAAAGAAAGGAGTTTGGGTAGAGTATTTGACCTGCATACAGACTGTAAATTAGACCCTCCATTGTCACTCCTTTTTTTTTTTTTTTTTTTTTTAAAGTTGAGGGGTCCACGTGCATATTTGTTACATAGGTAAACTTTTGTCATGGCGGTTTGTTGTACAGAGTATTTCGTCACCCAGGTATTAAACCTAGTATCTGTTAATCATTTTTCCTGATCCTCTCCCTCTTCCTACCCTCTACCCTCTCTAGTAGGTCACAGCATCTGTTGTTCCACTGAGACAGAATAGAGAGCCCAGAAATAAGGCCTCACACCTACAACCATATGATCTTTGGCAAAGGTGACAAAAACAAGCAATGGGGAAAGAACTCCCTATTTGATAGGATAACTGGCTGGCCATATGGAGAAGATTGAAACTGGACCCCTTCCTTATGCCATACACAAAAACCAACTCAAGATGCATTAAAGACTTAAATGTAAAACTCAAAACTATAAAAACCCTGGAAGATAACCTAGGCAATACCATTCTGGACATAGGAATGGACAAAGATTTCATGACAAAGACACCAAAAGCAATTACAACCAAAGCAAAAATTGACAAATGGGATTAAATTAAACTAAAGAGGTTCTGCACAACAAAAGAAACTACCAGTAAATAGACAACCTACAGAATGGGAGAAAATTTTCACAAACTATGCATCTGACAAAGGTCTAATATCTAGCATCTATAAGAAACTTAAACAAATTTACAAGAGAAAAACAACTCCATTAAAAAAATGGGCAAAGAACATGAACAGACACTTTTCAAAAGAAGACATACATTTGGTCAGCAGACATATGAAGAAAAGCCCAGTATTACTGATCATTTGAGAAATGCAAATCAAAACCACAATGAGATACTGTCTCACACCAGTCATAATAGCTATTATTAAAAAGTCAAAAAATTACAGACGCTGGCAAGGTTGAGGAGAAAAGGGAATGCTATACACTGTAGGTAGGAGTGGTAAAGTTAGTTCAACCACCGTGGAAAGAAATGGGCAATTCCTCAAAGAGCTGAAAACAGAACTACCATTTAACCCAGAAATCCCATTGCTAGGTATACACTCAAACGAAAACAAATCATTCTATCATAAAGACACATGCATGCATATGTCTACTGCGATGCTATTCACAATAGCAAAGACATGAAGTCAACCGAAATGCCCATCAATGACAGACTAGATAAAGAAAACGTGGTACATATATACCCTGGAATACTACGTAGCCATAAGAAGAATAAGATCATGCTCTTTGGAGGAACATAAAGGGAGCTGGAAGCCATTATCTTTAACAAACTAACACAGGATTAGAAAATCAAATACAAATGTTTTCTTAATGCTTAATCAAGAGAGTGATGCAATAAAGGGTCAGTTTATCTGCTTTTCTTTCTTTCATGCATATCAGTATAATTAGCACTCTCTCTGAAAGAGAACACAGGTTGAGTATCCCTTATCCAAAATGCCTGGGACCGGAAGTGTTTCGAATCTGGGATTTTTTTGGTTTTGGAATATTTGCATTATAACTACCAGCTGAGGATCCCAAATCCAAAAAGCCTAAAGCCAAAATATCCCCATGAGGATTCTCTTTGAGCAACATATGTCGGTGCTCATAAAGTTTTTACTTAAAGCATTCTGGACTTCAAGTTTTCAGTTTGGGGATTCTCAATTTGTATACAATTTCCTTTAAAAAAATGACAGTAAAAACTTTTATTAAACACTTATAATGTGCCATGTGTTAGGCACTGAACTAAGTGGTTTACATGCCCACTATCGCTTAATCTTTAAAGAATCAGGATATTTCCTGCTGAGAAATACCAGCAACATTATGAATTACTATGATGTAGCTGCATAGGATTTCCCTTCTTTTACAGTTTGCCTGTTCTTTTGTTTACTCAAACAATAGCTGAAGATCTATGACTTGCCAGGCAGGGTTCTGAACAATGTAGCAATCTTAATCCTGTCCTGTTTCTGCCAAGCATACCTTTGAGGGAGTCCTGGAAGATTTACATCTAGGAAAAGCTTTGCCAACAGTTTTGAGTATCTTTTAATTTTACAGTATAGCTGAGACTTAAAAAAGTACAGCATGAGGGAGGAAAGGCCATATAATATAAGGACCTTTTCTGCATTTTGACATACTTAACTAATCAGTTCTCTATAAATGAGATTTATTTCCTAACCAATAACCATTCTGTGGCATCTAATCCCTTCCGTACCATACAACTTGGCATTTATTGATTCAGTAATTGCTTCATGTTTTAACAAGCAACCCAATTAGTTCATAAACCCTATGGGAATGGAGGTCATGCTTTATACACCAGGGGCTGGCAAACTTTTGTAGAGGAACAGATAGAAAATATTTCAGGCTTAGTAGGCCATGTGGTCACCATCACAACTACTCAACTCTGCTGTTGTTGCATGTAAAAGCAGCCATAAATAACATGTAAATAAATGGGTGAAGCTGTGTTTCAACAGAACTTGAAGAAAACACAGGGCAAACTGGATTTGGCACATTTGCCACGTTTTGCTGTGCCCTGCTTTATCCCACAATTTGTCTTACTGTGCTAGATAGATAGCTGGCCTTAGTAAATATGACTTGCTTGAAAGAGTCAATGGCATTGAAAAAGAAAATACAGAAAACAGGAAAAGTGGAATGCACTTATTTCTCTCCTAAATCAGACTCCACATGAGCTACAGAGAATATTCTTTATGCTAATTTAACGTGTTTTTCCCTTGGGAGAAGGGGGGAAAAAACGGATGAAAAAGTAATATTGATGGAAAAGCATAAACTTTGGTGCCTGGCATGCTACTTTTTCCCTTGCAAATAAAAAAAAAGACATTTGTACACAAGGTAGGAAAATACATTGGAAAAAAGAACCTATTCGCAAAGGAATGCACCACAGAAACCCAAATATGGGTGTTCCGAGTAGGCAACAGTGGCTGGAATTTTAAAAATAAGATTTTTAAAAAATAAGATGAACACAAGATGGTAAGTCCCAAAATCCATCTAGTCATACACGTGTTTTTAATGAGATTCAGAGCCATTTCCATAAAATGAAAGAAAAGAGTTAATTTACTTCATTGAAAACATGAAAAGTCCTAGAGTACCCTAGAACTGAGAGCCTTTTATTATTTTCTCATGGCTGATAATCATGTTCATCTGCCAGCGACAAGCAAAGCTCCTGGTTATGGTGGAAACAGAAGCCTGCTAGCTGCATAAAATGACAGCAAGGGACCACACCAACACATTTACTTTTCCAACACAAAATTGACATATGAGTTCACAGACACAGTGCAGAAGCTCCTTCATAAAACAAAGTACAAAACAAGTACAGCTTTTTCTCAGACTCCGCTGAAAAGAACAACTATTTTGGCAAGAGGAATTCTTGCTGTGACCTCCACTGTCATTTAATTGGCAAATATTTAATGAGTGCCTACAAACTATCAGGCACCTTTGCATATATTGGGAACACATGGCTCTTTTAAGGCCCTTCATTCCTCTTGAGGGCAAAACAGATGACCACCATTTGAAACAGTAAATGAGATAGTTACAGTTACTGATAAGTGCTAGGAAAAAAACCAATGCATTGGTGGTAGAGCACGCCAGTTGCAAGGAGGAGAATATGCAGTTATTTTTACCTAAATTGGCTATAAATGGCTTTTCTGAAGAGGTGACATTTGGAAAACCTTTGGAAGATTTCAAGTATGGGAATGCAGTGATCTGATTTCTGCTCTGGGAAGTTAGTTGCTGTAGAGAAAATGTACTGTAGCAGGGTGGGAGTGGGTGAAAGAGTGAAAGCGAGTAGTCCTCGTAAAGACAATGGTGGCTTGGTCTTCTGACACAGTAGTGGAGATGGTGATAAGTGACATAGTTAAGAGATATTCTGAAGACAGATTTGACCTAGTGAAAGTTCACAGTGGCTTGGGCTACAGGGGGTGCAGTGAAGAAAGGTGGTAAGCTGATGAACTTAGAATTATTATGAAATACACATGTCAACCTTTTCAGAAGACTTTATGTGAGCTTTGAAGAAAGGGTAACTTCTAGGATTTTGGTTTGAGCAGCTGGTGCCATTTATTGAGAAAAGAAAGACTTGTGAAGGAGCAAATCTGGCAGGTCGATGGGTGGTGGAAATCAAGAATTCTGTTTTGAACATACTCAGACTTTCTTCCCAGCTCATGTCCAAAACTATACTTAAAAGAGGAGTTTGGATGTTATGTTCCTCAAGCTAAAAAAATTATCTCATAGCTTTTATATTATTCAAAAGATTAAACACATGACAGAGGTTCAATAAATACATGATAAATGAATTTATGCAACAAATCATTATCTGAGGTGGTTAATTTTATGTATCTACTAAACTGAGATACAGATATTTGGCTAAAGATTATTCTGGGTGTGTCTGTAAAGGTGTTTATAAATGAGATTAACATTTACATCAGTAGACTGAGTAAAGCAGACTGCCTGCCCTAATGTGGTGGCCTCATCTGACTGACTGAAGACCTGACTAAAACAAAAAGACTGAGTATGAAGGAACTCCTATCTGACACTGATCTTTTCTGGTCTTAGGACTGAAACTAAAACATAAGCCCTTATTTGATTTCAAGTCTTCCAGCTTTTAGTCTGGAACTTACACCATCCTCCTGCTTCTCAGGCCTTTGGAACCATGTATCAGCTCTCCTGGGTTTCCAGCTTATTGACTACAGATCTTAGGACTTCTCAGCTTCCATAATCATGAGAGCCAATCCTTTATGATAAATATCTTTCTACACACACAGACACACACACAGAGACACACACACACACGCCCTATTGACTCTGTCTCTCTGGTGAATCCTAATATACCAACTATTTTTCAAAGTCTAATTATTTGAAAATAATTTCATGTTAGGTAAGAAGCATGAAAGGTTTTCAGGGAAACTCTTTTATTTCAATTTATTATCTAAAAACCAGCTTCTCCATCCTTTGTAATTTCAAGATTCAGCCTTTGGTGTCTCTACTCCCTTCTACATGGGTACCCCTACTTACCTTATAATCATACTCAAGAAAGAAGAGTTCAAGGATGAGAACTGATGCATTACTAAAGCATGCAAAACTATTACCAGTCCAGAAATAGGAGGTGAGTTCTTGGATCGAGAGATATGGATTTCATACCTATGAGAAAATATTCCTTTACCAAACATTTTGGACTAGAAATAGTCTTGACACGTGAGTCTACTATATTAATATCCACTTGTAAGAAACAGAAATTTTATGTTTCCTTCTTCTACCCACTCTCTTGTTCCCATAATCATCAGCGTTGAAGAGCAACACAAATATTTTCTTTTGAATAGTACCTAGCTGGCTATCACACCTATCTTTTAATACAGTGTGCAGCCTATATATGGCTCTTTAAATACAATGTATATTTAATTATACAATGGTTATCTATTGAGAATTATTTTTAAAGATAACTTTAAAAAATGATATAAATAAAAACCCTTTAAGTCACTTATGTCTTCATCCAGAAATAAGCTCTATTAAACTGTTGATGTGTATTATACTCCTACCTAGAGACTAGCATTTCCCTTTTGTTTAAAGATAATAGTCCTCAGTCTTTGATGAGGACACATGAAATTCCACTACTACCACCCCTATACTGTCACCAAGATCTGCCTTGCACCTCCACATTTGGATCCCAGACCAATGCCATGAATCAAGTTACATCACAATCCAGCTTAGAAAGGCACTATATATCAAATGAACTGTAGGACCCAGCCAACATGTATCCACAGGAGGCAGGAGACTACATATGAGAGAGTGCTAGATCAAGAGGAGATAGAACCTGTGTTTGCGTAATGGAGAAATTATTGATATGGGAACGTTCTCTCCCAGGATTTAGCACCCCAGCAAGACTACCCGAGATAATGCTAAGACATAACTATGGTGGCTCTTGGAAGCGTACAGAAAGCAGTCCACATCATGTGAAACAGAAATGCCATACTGCTGTGGCAGACAGAAGTCTTATCACAGACTACACAACTGGAAGTTACTGGCTTATCAGAATGATGGAATGGCCTATTGAAGGCACAGCAAAGACCTCACCTTGGAGATCATATCCTGTAATCCACTCTCTAGGTCACAGAATACACTGTAAATCAATAACCATTAAATAGAGCTATGTTTCCTATGTTTCACAAAAGTAGAATTTATGGGTTCAGGAACCATGGGGTAGAAATAAGAGTGGCCCTACTTACTTATCGCCATTCTTAATAACTGGCTCAGACAATATGTGCTTCTTACTCTTGCAAACTCTGGGCTTTAGAGGTACTGACTCCTGAAGGGGGGATGCTTCCACCAGAGGAAACAGTAGAATGCGTCTCATTACACTTTTAGCTATGACTGTCACCTGGTCACTTCAGGCTCCACATGTCAAGAACTCTGTACAAGGAAAGAAAGCAAAGGTAATTGATCCTGATCAATAAAAGGAGATAGGGCTGTTACACAATGGGATAAAGTAAAATTACAATTGGCATCCAAGTGATCCAGTAGGGTATCTCTTAGAACTCCCTTGCCTAATTCTGACTGTAAACAGACAAGCACAGCAGTCATAGCCATAACATGGCAGCCAAGGCCTTATAGGTCCCATGGATACAGGCCTGTGCTATTCCATTAGGTAAACCCCTAGAACAAGAGTTCAACCAAGCATAAGAGGAGTCTAGAAAAAAGAATAGAGAAGGGAGATGAAAATCAGTTGGCTCCTGAGAACAGCTGTAGCAGGAGTTACAGCTTCTCCCACTAACTTTTTTAAGTTTCCCCAGAAAAGAAGACCAGAGAAACTAACAGGATCCTAGAGGAGCTGTTACAAGAACTTATTATATAGAGGAAGTGGATCTGACTGTACAAAACATGGACTGTGGTGCAGAGCCTGCCTTCAGGACTAGTGTACTAATTTCTTCAGCTGCTGAAAGTAGTGGTTTGTGGTACTCAGTTGGGTCGCTCTCTAAGAACTGCTACCTTGGCCAAGGTCACGCACTCTTCCTTAGAGCCTCCCCCATCCAATCGACGGTCAGTGTATGAGATCAAAAGATCAGTCCCCTTTCCCCAAGGTGATTCAACCCTGAAGGGCCATCCCAGCTCCAGGGCTCCTTAAGGGATCAGCTGAAGCCCTTGTGCAACTATATTTTGCGCAATCCTACATTTCCTCCCTCCCAATAGGTGTTGAACCTCAGGGCATTCCCTAATTAATTTTCTGCACATGAATCTCTATCACAGAGCCCTTTTTGAAGGCATCTGACCGAAGGCAAACTGGTAAAGACTGTAGTAGTATCTAGTATCAGCTGATTATTAAATCTGGGTATAGCACAGTAAAAGACATTAACTCCTAGAGCTGGAAGGAATTAGGAAGAATATCCTGTTCAATGGCAAACAGTGTTTTCTCCAAAGATGAATTTATAAAAATGGCAAGGGTAGGGAGGGAAGGAAGAAAAGACAACTGACAAATACTCAGAATAGTTTGTATAATCCCTTGGACAGATATCTTTATAACTTAGAATACTTACTTTAGTGACCAGAAGAATATCACTGAGAAAACTGGCAGTGCTTTTGAAGTCAGCTGTTTTGATTGTAACAACTAGGGGGTGGCTACTACTGGCATCTATTGGGTGGAGGTCACCAAATGCTGCTACAGATGGGACAGTGACTGTAGAGCCCCCACAACAAGGAATTATCTGGTCCAAAATGTCAATTATGCCAAGTTTACAAAAGTGTGGTTTAGAGTTTACCAGCCACATTATGCTTATTGTCTCATTTCATTCTTGGGATTACCAAGATTGTTTAGCATCTCCAGATGGCAGTCACTATGTAACACTGGAAGTTTTTTACCCCCTTAAGCTCTTCTCTATAAACCAAGAACGTTACAAGCCTATTTATAAAGCTTGATTTGCAAGTGGCTCAAGACTATCATTCACTAAGATATTCAAATCATTCACTGTATTAAGAAATTAAATCATGAATTTGCATCAGAGAAAAATTATGTGCACATATATGAATTCTGCATTTATACAACATTTATTCCCAAAGCTTGATTCTCATAAAGAATGTCTATATTTTATGTGACTACTGGTGGATTTGATCTATTTACATACTATGTTTTTTATCATTTTGGTTTTGTCTCTTTTTTTTTACCCCTGAAGGACAGATTCAGTAAATATTATCATCAATATTAATACACAGCTCTGTCAAGAGAAGTATGGTTTTTGCTAGTGTTCTCTCTGAAGTTCTGATTCTGCCACTTTCCAGTGGTGTGACCTTGCACAAGCTACCTGATCTTTCCCAAAGCTTTAGTTTTCTTACCTGTAAAATGAGGATTATAACAGGATCTGAACTACTGGCCCTGTTATAAGCATTAAACGAGATAATACTCATGAATCACAGTGACTGGTAAACCATACACAATGAATAAATAGCGGCTGTGTTAATCATTTGCTGCTTTTTGGCTTCCAGCATTTATTTCTCCTTCCTAATGACAAACCTGAATTCCACTGGGGAATTAATTCTTACTCACTGGACTGTGACTAGGAATCCTGCCTTTCCCTAGCAAAGAGGCAAGCATGTGACCCAAACTAGTTTAATTAGATGATTCCTCCTTGGAATTTACATAGTCAGTGGAGAAACAAAGACATAGGAATGGTTAGTTTTGTTCATCCCTAGTAATGGTGCCCTGGACAGTTTATTTTTCATTACGAGAGCACTGTTAAGGCTGCTGCCTCTGAGTTTCCAAAGACGTCTTGCTTCTTTGCCCATTACCAAGTCTGGTATACAGCTTCCTATCATGCCTCTGATAACCTTTCAACAAATTCCCTTTTCCTGAAGTTAGTCTGATTCAGTTTCTATTGCTCGCAATTAAAGGACCCTATAGATACAGAGTAGCTATGCATCACATTCACATGAAACATTTAAGCTGTTTAACTAAAGTAAATACAAATAAGACTTAGTAATTTGTCTCTGCTTCCAGAAATGTGTAATCATTAATTTGCTTTTTGATTTTAGCCCTCATACACATCCACATACAGTGAAATCTACATAGGAATTGAAACACTGTTTACCTAAAGGAAATTTTCCTGTGGTGCAAAGGTGCTGTTTAAGCAGTCATCTCTGTTTGCTCTCCATTGGAGCACTTCTTGGTAGGACTTCAAGAAATACAAGGCAAATGAAAAGAAACTGAATGTCTGATTGATGTTTGATTGCCTGAGTCCACAATTCTATAGACTCACCTGAGATCTTAAATAAGAATCTTTTCAGATACAGAAGCTTTCATTATTTTTGGCTTTACTTCTGTGCCTTGGATGTGGTTGCTCTCTGGGGTATAGCTGTGGGTCAACACTCTGTGTGGTAAATCTCAATCTGCAATTCCTGGCATGAGGATCATTAGGAGAGGAATGCAGCAGTAGTAACTGCATGTTTCTTAAACAAGGAAAGAAATGAATAATCACTTTGGGTTTTGCTTTACAGATGCTTTAACTTCATTTTTTAATGTGGGAAGATGAAACTCAATTCTCTCTCATCCAAGTACTAACCAGGCCAGACCCCGCTTAGCTTCCGAGATCAGATGCGATTGTAGTGCGTTCAGGGTGGTATGGCCGTAGACGAAACTCAATTCTCTTGAGTTACGTAGCATTTGATTCGCAGTATAACATTTTCAAGGAAATGGAATATTATGCCTCTCTCAGGTCGATAGCAATAAGAAGCCAGTAAGATGGCATTTCAGTGCAGGGTACAAAAATCTTTTCTTTCCCATCACTTGATAATAAAAATTTCAGTGTTCCATTAGTTTTCCCACATCCCAAATTAGAAAAAAAGGAAAATAGTAATGATTCTTTGAGCAGGGAAATTTGGAAAAACTAAGTAAGAAGGGCAAAGATTTTCTGGCTTTTGCTGAATAATTCTGCCAAATATTTTGGCAAAATATTTATTAAAAAACATAAGGTAAAAATTAGTTCATTTGGCAGATACTACAAATGGGTAACCGTCGTTATTTTCAGTACTACTGGAAACATCTTTTATAATCTGAAGTGTATAGTTTACGTTTTTCTGTGAGTACCATTACTGATCTGTCATTTTTGTTGCAAGTCTCTAAAACTGAAATGACAACTCCAAAAGAATTCCTATAGGTTAATTTATAACAACAGAGAAACTGTTCTACTAAACTTCTACTAAACTTCACTTAAGTCAGTTAGCTGCCAGACAGGGCATTTTTTCTTGGTCTATAAGTGAAACAGATGCGTAAGAATCTGTTAAGTGACATAAGCATGCCTACGTACATAGCTTGTGAAAGAAAGAAGCAAACATAAGGAGCCAGGTAAACTTTGGAGTGTAAGAGTAGAAGTAAGGATACCAGTTAGGAGACTCTTGTAGAAGTCAGGCAAAACATAATAGCTTGGACGGTAGTGATAGCAAGAGTTGATAAGAGTTGACAGCAATATATATCAGATTCTGAATATATATTGAAGATAGATTTCACTATGTATTGGATATGAGGGAAGTGGAGACAGAAGTTATTTTTTAAATTTTAGCTTAGAAATTATTATGCTGGGAAGTGTTGTCTGATCCATCAGAGCTTGGTTAATTACCATCCTGGACCTGGTATATAGCCAGTATATAAATATTCAATAAATATTTGTTAATAAATGAAAAGAATAAATAAAATCTATGCAACAGAACTCAACAGAACTCAAAACTCTTGTCAATAAAAGTACTGGGAAACGTTTTCTTGGTATAGGATTGTACAAAAACTTCTTTCTACTAGAGTGCTTCTTATAGAATTGGTGCTACATCACCAATAGTTCCTATTTCTCCACAGCCTTGCCAGCATCTGTTGTTTCCTGACTTTTTAATGTCCTGAATGGCCTAGGTTTTCTTCTAGGGGCACCTCATTTTTCTTTTCTTTCTTTTTTTTTTTTTTTTTTTTGAGACGGAGTCTCGCTCTGTCACCCAGGCTGGAGTGCTGTGGCCGGATCTCAGCTCACCGCCTCCCGGGTTCACGCCATTCTCCTGCCTCAGTCTCCCAGGTAGCTGGGACTACAGGCGCCGCCACATCGCCCGGCTAGTTTTTTGTAGTTTTTAGTAGAGACGGGGTTTCACCGTGTTAGCCAGGATGGTCTGGATCTCCTGACCTCGTGATCCGCCCGTCTCGGCCTCCCAAAGTGCTGGGATTACAGGCTTGAGCCACCGCGCCCGGCCGGGGCACCTCATTTTTCATTGAGGATCCTGCTTACTTTAGATACATCATCTTTTT
Organism: Piliocolobus tephrosceles; assembly: GCF_002776525.5. Classification (NCBI taxonomy): domain Eukaryota; kingdom Metazoa; phylum Chordata; class Mammalia; order Primates; family Cercopithecidae; genus Piliocolobus; species Piliocolobus tephrosceles. The sequence goes on along the minus strand of NC_045443.1, from coordinate 28,773,342 downwards.
TGCTTCAAGGCTTCTGCCAAAAATAAATAGCTTAATAAGATACAAGTCATTTCTCACTAGGCTCATATGTAGCACCACAGAAGGTATTGGCAAATGGCTAAATAAACAGATACCAAGTTTTGAGTCTAATGAAGTTTTTCTACTTATTTACTTTGGTCAGTTTAGCTATTTCAAGAACTATGTCTTAGAGTATGTATTTACCGTATAAAACCAAGGCTGTGGAGAAATAGGAACGCTTTTACAGTATTGGTGGGAGTATAAATTAGCTCAACCATTGTGGAAGACAGTGTCGCGATTCCTCAAGAATCTAGAACTAGAAATAGCATTTGACCCAGCAATCCCATTACTGGATATATACCCAAAGGATTATAAATCATTCTACTACAAAGACACATGCATGCATATGTTTATTGTGTCACTTTTCACAATAGCAAAGACTTGGAACCAACCCAAATGCCCATGGATGATAGACTGGAAAAAGAAAATGTGGCACATATACACCATGGAATACTATGCAGCCACAAAAAAGGATAAGTTCATGTCCTTTGCAGGGACATGGATGAAGCTGGAAACCATTATTCTCACAAGAACAGAAAACCAAACACCACATGTTCTCACTCATAAGCGGGAGTTGAACAATGAGAATACATGAACACAGGGATGGGAACATCACACACCAGGGCCTGTAAGGGGGTGGGGGGGCTAGGAGATGGATAGCATTAGGAGAAATACCTAATGTAGATGACAGGTTGATGGGTGCAGTAAACCACCATGGCATATGTATACCTATGAAATAAACCTGCACATTCTGCACATGTACCCCAGGACTTAAAGTATTATAATAATAATGATAATAATAATAATAATAGAAAAATGAGGTGCCATATATTTCAAGTGAAAACTCTTTGCATTACTGTTAATAACTGCATCTGCTTAGAAGGGAATTAAAGGTATACTACTTAACCAATAGAAGTTGCTCAGGCTCAGGGTGGTTTTACATCTGTGAGTTTACTACATTCAAGATTGACTTTTCAGCTATGCAGGTACAGATTTATCAAAATAGCAAGCATAGATCTTTTCCTTAAGAGAAGATTTGAAATAACTCAAGTTCATAAAACTGACCATAAAAACTTCCCCTATGCTAGAAACAAATCACAATCAGAAAGCTGCCTAGTGAGCAAGGAATTTGAACAAACAGAGTTAGATTAGATAAATGTTTAATGGAACTCCTCCATTAAACAACATTTCATTAAACATCTGTTATGTTTCAGGCTTATTCTACATACTGAGAATACAGCAGTGAACAAAACAAATGAGGTCTTTTCTCTTTTAGAGCTTATATTTTATTAGTAGGGGAAAAAGATAATTAACAAGAATTTTTGTCTGTTTTATTTACTGATACATCCCTACCACTCAGAGTGCTACATGGCATATGTTAGGTATTTGATGATATTTGTTCACTGAATGAATAGTGAGTGATAAAATCATTAACATAATTTCAAAGCGTTTTATGCACTAAGAAGAAAAAATTGAGTAGTGACATTATACAGTAAGGTTGGTAGGAGAGAAGATAGCTAATTTATATTGGGTGGTATGGTAGATTAAATAATATTGAGCAAATATTTAGCTATTCTTTTTCCTCACCTCTGTTGGATAAATAGGCTTTCTCACCCATTGATGTTGAGCTTGACTATGTGACATGCTTTGGCTTCATGGTATATGGAATGTACATCCCTGCTGCTTGACCTTGGACTTGACCATATAACTTGCTTTGGAGATATCAGCAGATAAGGCACAATCAGAAGCTTGCAATGTTTACCTGTTTGGGCTTTCTCTCTTGCACTCTGCTACTGACATGAGAAGAACATGCCTTGTTCACATCATCACAGTTCCCTTTTGAGTTCTGGAAACTCTGTTCAAGTGGCTTAATTTCTTTCGCTAAATTCAAGGGCTTTCATGTTTGAATGTGTATGCTATTTTCAATAATCTCTACTGATGTGTGAGTCATAAATACAAAAGGAGTGAATGAACCACACTGCACACTGGTGGAAGAAGTGAAAGAGATTCTTACCAACTATGATTATATAATGATGCAGAAAGGTGTATGTAAAGCTGTTCTTGTTGTTCTTAACAGGATTGTTAAGTAACTTAACCAGTACAACCAACTATGAGCAGAAGGAGAGGGCATGTTTGTTTAGCTCCATGGCTAAGTTCCACCCCAGACAAGATATTTTCATTTTCAACACATGATACATAAGAAAAGGAAAATGTGAACCACAGGAATGGAGTAAATATTGAGGACAAAAGCAAAGTGTTGAATATATTATAGTCACACTAAAGCTTAAATGAATAAGTACTCTAAACGACAAAGGAAAAACTAAGCCATAAATTTATTTTAAACATCAAATATCCCCACAGATAAATAAAAAGTATACATTTAAATTTTTGTAAAATGGCAAAGAAAATATGATTAATATGCTCCTAGTACAAGGTATTAATCACAGTATACAGCAAAAATTAATAAAAAACCATAGTGAAAAGAATAGTGGGACTATTTTATGACTCAATCTCAATGCACACTGCTGGATATAGGGCTTATCTTGGAATATTTTACTTCAAATCAAATGTTCATAAAATCATTCACACTGGAAAAAAAGTCATCTGGAAAAGACTCAAATGGGTTGGTGGAATCTAACTTTGCAATTTAGTAGTATAATGTCCTGAGCCACAACCTTCTCTAACAACCAGAAAATCAAAGATATGATAAGAACCTGTGAAAACAGATACCAGAAAACCTGTATACTTATTACAAAGTTAAGATGGAAATTTCTCCTTGTTCAAGCTTAACATGTGTGACTTAATTTGATAAACAGTACTCTGCTGTCTAGTTTCTCATTGTTTTCTTCAGTTTTATACTTACAATCAGAGTTGAAAAATAGCAGAGGCCATGGATAACAGGTTCAATAGCAAGAAAATGGGGAGGAGGAGAGAAGAAACAGATTAATTGATTACAGGGACAATAAAAACAGAGAACAGATGATGCCAAGGACTCAAGAAACAATGGAAATCTAATCTAGATGAATTTAGTAGAAAGAAATTTAAGCTCTTTTTTTAGTAAACTTTGTGGCCATCATTCTATGAAAAAAGTACTATTACTAACATATATGAAATATCCCTGAGTAATCAGGGGGAAACACTGTTGATTAACACAATCATAAGTTTAATCACTAAAATTTACAAAAAACCCTACATACATATATATACACACACATATGTACACACATATATACATATATTTGTATATATACCCTATATACACCTATATATGTGTATATCTACCCTATATATATACATATATAGACACCTTAAGAACTATTTTTAGTACAACTACATAGAACCAAAAACCTAATCTATCCAAAGTATCGTATATCCTCTGAACAGTGTTGTATAACTTAGGCATTAACTGTAGAAAATCTCAGATTACTTGAAAAAGAATGATATTATGGTGGCCAAGTTGCAAACTTTCTACAAGATGATGAACCTAGCAATTGCTAATGTTCTGTTCTAGTAAGAATGAAACCCACCTAGTTTAACTTCAAAGGATCAGTTTTAGAAGTAGCCAAAAGACTAAAAAGCTGGAAAAATATTTCTTCAGTAACCATAGCAACTTGGGAGAAATTACGAAAGAATGTAATGGCCATTTGTAATGTTTTCTGATTTTTGATATACTCCCTATGTTTAAAAAATTTCCAGCCTTATGAGGTATGATTCCCCTGCATAAAACCCAGAAAACTCAATTATCTAGCCTGCTCTGCTCCTAAGGCTCCACTAACCAGAATCAAATGTGCAAGACTTTGATTCATAAATGAGGAATTGGAGGTCTCTGTATAGCATCTATTTTGCTCGTGAGGATGATAATAGAAGTATCCAAATTTGGGGGATGGAAATGATTGAACTATACAATAGTTTTTCCCAGTGCTTGATGGGAATGTGCAGCAAAGAGTGGTTTATCTTCAGCCAGTTTTGCAGTGTAGTTTTTGCTATTGTTCATGGAAGCTTAACCTTGGTTTTCCAGTCCTCTAACAACTTGGTTGCTTACCTAATATCCTTGTAATAAACTCCTCTGCTGCTTAGCCAGATGAAAGCAGCTTCTGTTATTTAAAAGAAGAACCCTGGTTGATAATATAAATTGGTTCTAGAAGTGGTTGAAGACAATATAACCTCAGGAAAATCAGAAAGATTTTAGTTACCTGGTTCTGTAAGGGTTGATGGCTGTAAAAATCCAACCGGTATTCTTTAAAAAATGTAAAATGTAAAAAATGTAAAAATGTAAAATCTGGTAATTCATAGCGTGCTGTAGCAAAGTAACAAATAATTAACTACAGCTACTTGAAATAAAGTGATTACCGAAGGCAAGACTTTCAGTGGCCCAACATTTGGATTCTTCTATTACCAGATCCAGGGGCTATGGACATGGAAAAATATGAAGAACATGAAGAATTCAAAAACAAAATTAGTTTCACACACACTAATTTCACACAACAGCTTTAAAAAGATAATTAAAGTCTTGTGATGCTAAATTCTCAATTCAAGCAATAATCAAGGCTACCATTTACTCCATAACATTGCTCCTTGAAAGGTAAAAGTCAGTGTCTGTGAACAACAGTGTCTGTCTTCTGTAGGCTACGAATGCTGGTGGGCTACATGGCTTTCAATGTTATGGGACGCTGAGGTAGCAAAACCCAAGTAGACATACCTAATTATAAGAAGCAGGAGGAAATGGTAATCAGAATGCTCTGACCTACAGGGACATTAGCTTTGGGTACTTATCAGATGAACCATATGAACAAAACTGATAGGCATCCCAAAAAGTCCAACTTAAAATTATAAAAATATCCAGACTTAATAAACAAAGGCCTGACATGAGCTACTACAACAAAACTTTGTAATGTCTTCTCCAATGTCCAGTCCTGAGTCAATTCACATGCCCAGGGTTTTTTGAGTGAAGAGGAGACTGTACATCCTTGAAAATGTCTATTGCAATAATATCACAGATAAGAGACTGTAAATCTTCAGTTTGGTCTTCCTCATCTAGGTAGCTCCACTGGAGAAAAGGAAATATCAGGTCTTTTGTGTACCATTGTATAATAACTCTGAACCAAGACTAAAACTGAAGACCTAGAATACCGCCTTGTACTACTGGTCAGAATGGATGTTATCAGAATCAAATGGTGAATGAAGTTTCCATCTGAATCTGTCCATATCTAGCCCAATTGGGCCTTACACACGTAACATAGTTATCTCCAGAGTATGCAGTAGACATTGGAGGAGAGTGATTTATAAGAGACTTAATCAGATAGTGATTTCAAATGCAGCTGCTGTTATATATGTGAATTTAAGAATGTACATCTAGAGTTCTTAGGACCAGGTATACAATTATTAATCTGGCAAATGCTTTTTCTCTGTATCTCAGTACACAGAGAACAATTATAACAGCTGTATTTATATGACAGGTACAATAGTAAACCATTTCATCTTAGGGTTATATAAATTATTTGGCTCTGTACCACAATATATTTCACAAAGATCATTAGTGTCTCACCATCATATATGACAACTACATTGATGACATATGTGTCCAGAACCTAGAAACCAGGAAGTAATAACTACTCAAGAATCTTTGGCGAAGTATACCTATGAATCCGTTAAGGTGTAAGATATAGCACATGAAAATATAAGAACTATACCTCTGTAAAATTTCTGAAGGTCCAGTGATCTTGCGTATACCAGGATAGACTTTACAAAGTTAAAGGCAACTTACTGCATGTTGCACCTCCTACTACTAAGACAAAGAGGCACATTGCTAGGTGGAATTTTGTGGTATTATACATTGGTTTGAGAGTCCTGCTTTGACCTATTTAGGAAGTGACCTGAAAGCCTCCAGTTGTGAGTGGGACCCAGAGAAAAAGGAGGCTTCTTTGCTAGTCCAGACTATAGCGCAACTACCTGGCCCTAATTAATGAGCAATAGATTCAATGGGTGTTAGAACTGTTAGCAGTTTATTGAGATGCTATGCGGAGCTTGTGGCAAGTTCTAATAGAGGAATCCCAGTAGAAATCTCTAAGGTTTTGGAATAAAGTCATCAGACAGGAAAATCTTAGCCCTTTGAAAAGCAGCACTTAGCTCATTCCTAAGTGTTATTCAACATTGTATATTTGACTGTGAAAAAACAAATGTGATCTGATCTGCCCAAAATGAACTTGTTTTAGCTGATCCACCAATCTATTAAATCGGGCATGCTCAAGTAGAAAGCCATATCAAATGACTCTCATATACATGGACAAAGATTCAAGATGATTGTGACAGCAGAAGTTGAATGATCAGACCACTGAGGCTCTCAGCAATACTTGTCTTGTGGTTGGGTGCCACAAAATATTTCAGGTCATCCTCTCTGTAGACAATGAGTGAGCATATTTTTGTTTTTGTAAGTGATAGCTTGATTTACAAGTGATAGCTTCCATTATTATTTTAGTTGATATTACTGTTACTATAAGTAAGTATGGAAGAAGAATGTATTTTGAAGGTTAGGTTTAAATATTGGCAATGGCTATATATTGATGTTAGACAGCCAGGTAGTGTATGTTTATTACGTTTTCTTGTTTCAGCACTTTTTGAAAACCTTTACATGTTGGGGAATATTCCATGCATATAAGTCCTGCCCCTCTAAGGCACAATCCACAAACAGTATTTTCTTAGCTGCTTTTGTGTTCACTGCACACAAATAGGCATGTGACCAAAGTTCTACTTTTCTTTCCAATTTATCTAGGTCTTATTGAAAAGGCACAAGTTAGATGGAGCCTATAAAAACAGAAAGGTATACTAAATTCCTGTTAGTGGAAAAACTAAAAATTCATAAATATTATATGAAAAATAATGCGTAAATTATTCAATCAGTCTTAAAAATTTACCAAGGAAGATCCTACAATGTCACCGTATAGTTTGTAGTCAAACAGAACCAAGTTAAAATCTTGACCCTCTTACTGATCTTGGGGAGTTATCTAATATCATTGACTCAATTTTCCTTACCTGTAAAATGAGGTCTTATTTTAGGGTTGTTGTGAGGATTGAGATAGTAAATATAAAGCACCCACTATTGTATCTTGGACAAACTTGGGACCCAATAAATGGTGTTTATTTTATATTTTTTTCTAATATAGAACATTTTACTTAACTTAAATTTCCATTAAGGTGAGTATGCATGCATACTCAACTTAATTGGTATTTATTTAGTTTTGAGGTGATACAGTAGTACTGTTTTCTGGGAGTCTATATTGCTGAGTTTTTACAGCAAGCAACTCTTTCTTAGTTGAACAAGTTCACATCTTTGAAACTCTTCTTCAAGGTTATATCTTTAACAGTTCACTTTGAACAGTGATTTCCATGAAACTGTCATTATCTTTTCCTACATAAGAAACAAAATCAACATAGTTTTATAGTTAAAGCATATAATAAAATATAGTGGTGACATGTGGGCTCACTGTTTTCTTGGCCAGTCCTTTTCTATATTACTGAGTACCTCCAGCCCTTCTAGTTCTCTTAGCTGTTCATGTTACAGCTGTAACTCTTCACTGATTCTAACTACTGTGGGCTTTGATAATTTTCTTCAGATATTGGCTTCATCCTAGATAGTAAAGTGAAATGGCTAGTATACAGGAAGTTGACAAGGGCCACTGGTGTGATATAGTAGAAAAAGACCTGGATCAAGTCTTAGCTATATGCCATTATTAGATGTAATCTCAGAAACGTTATTTCTATCATCTGGATTTTCTGGTTTACAAAAGGATAATAAACATGCAAGTGATTATAAATTGTAAGAGTCAAATAACATATAAAAAACTTTATAAATTTTAGTTGCTAAACAAATATATATCATTATTAAGAATACTAGGATATAGACTCTCTTTATTGGTTATTTTATTTGTCCTTGTAGCCTAAGCACAGTGCTCCAACTATTAAAGGTATTCATAATATTTCTTTATAGAATGAAAAAAAAATTTATACTGAAGCTTCTCCATACGTAGTTTAAGATGGGATAGTGAAAAGTATACACAGATGCACACTGTGTAAACATATAGACATATATAGACAGATCAAGATGCAGGCAATTTGTAATAACACTTCATTCTCCATTTCCTTCTAAACAGTTTAATAGTATGGGCTGGAGTGAGAACAGTGAAGGCAATTGTGGGCCCTTAATAAACAGCTTACAATAAAGGTCCTTCAAACAGACACACACACATATACACTTTCATATATACACACACACATACATACACCTACACGTTCACACACACACACACACACACACACACACACACACACAGACATTTTTAACTTCTAAGGGTGGCTGAAGGGCATATCAATATAATAAACCAAAAAAAATTCCCTCCATGTCTGTTGCCCCCAATAATCTGAGCTTTATGAGCCCAGATATTCTAGAATTGCATCTAAAAGGTATATCAAGAATGTAGAAAATAGACTTATTTTCAAAAATTTGTATACATAAATTTGCTTATTCTTTTAAGAAACCAAACCCTTTGGCTTCTCACAGACTATTTTTCCTCTTTTTATTAAACTAAAATGTTTTCATTTGACAGAAACCAAAAGTCCAAGCTGATCATCATAGTCTTAAGTGATCTTCCAGAATTTTGTTGTCAATTATTGTCAGCATAATGCATTTGGTCTTTATTCAAGCACTGTCATATGCCAGTGGTGTCTATTATTGCTTCAAGCTATTATTTTGACCTCATGTAATTCCCTAAGGAGTATGTTCTTATACTTTCCTTCCAAAATAAGGCTTTAAGCTTTAAAAGACATGGTGCTTCTGGTCTCGCACAGCTTTTTTGATCTACCTCCTGGGTTCAAGTGATTCTCCTGCATCAGTGAATATATGTTTTTTAAAGTTAAATCATTTTACCAACGAATAAAGTTAGCTGCCATTACAGTAATTCAAGAAGTGATTATTTAGCTGGGCACGGTGGCTCAAGCCTGTAATCCCAGCACTTTGGGAGGCCTAGGCGGGCGGATCACGAGGTCAGGAGATCGAGACCATCCTGGCTAACACGGTGAAACCCCGTCTCTCCTAAAAAATACGAAAAACTAGCCGGGCGAGGTGGCGGGCGTCTGTAGTCCCAGCTACTTGGAAGGCTGAGGCAAGAGAATAGCGTAAACCCAGGAGCTTGCAGTGAGCTGAGATCCCGCCACTGCACTCCAGCCTGGGCGACAGAGCGAGACTCCGTCTCAAAAAGAAGTGATTATTTAGATGAACAATTTTGAGTCATTACATAAAAACAGAGATAAACATTTTCATATACTAGATGCCTCCAATGTCTTTATGCTCACTGTACCTTGATTAGAATCCATCCAAAAACCAATGAAAAATACCACATTAACTACTACACCAAACTAGTTTTTACGTGTACATGCATAAATTTACATTTTGATTTTAAGTTAAAACATATTTTATATTCCTTGCTACAGGAATAATGGGATATAATCTAAGGATTGGGCTTTATCTTTAACATCATCTCAATTACCACACTGTTGAAATGGAAATAACAAATAGGGTTGTCTCACCAAAGTGTGTGATTGTCCACATATCAGTAAGCTTTTTCAAGATTGTTCTTATGCAAGTGAGAACAGCAAAACAAGACAGATCATCAAGAAGATTGATAAAATATAAAGTGGAAGATAGCAATAAATTTGGTTTTAAAGTATAATTTGTGAAATAAGCTGTTAAAGAGTTTAAGATAGAAAAATAGTGAATAAGTTTTAAAATCAAAATTATATTAACCTTAAACAACTATAAAACCTTTAAAATCTGTTTACTTCGTTGGCTTCACTAACCTCTCTTTCAAATCAAATTTCCTATGCTTTTAATTTAAGGAGCAGGATAAATTTGTGACCTAGTTGAAACATCATTTAGCAAGATGGTTAGTACTGGCTATTTTTCTAAATCCAAATATTTTTCCATTTGTTTATTGTGCCACCTGAAATGGATACAATTATACAAATTTGGAAAGTAAACTTCTAATGATTTAAATTACAATATAGCTTATGCAGAGAAGGCTAAATTCCCGTTGGCATCAAAAAATGAGGTACACCTGAAAACAGGCAACAATGAATGTGAGGGTATAGTATAATTTCTAATATGAGTTGGTTACATAAAAGCATTTTCAAATATGAGACCCAAATCAAAAGTTACAAGGGCAGATGCTTTAGACTACAGATGTTGAATTGTTAATGAGCTACTTCTTGCACATACAACTACACAGCCTCCTCCAGATTGGATAGAAGATTAATTAGGATGAGAACAGGGTAGGAGGCTAGGGAATGCCAGGAAAGTGACATTTTTCTATACTAATGTATAAATGCCACATAATGTAACTACTATGATGCAACTGATTTATATCAAGAATTAAAAACCTCTCGCCGGGCGCGGTGGCTCAAGCCTGTAATCCCAGCACTTTGGGAGGCCGAGACGGGCGGATCACAAGGTCAGGAGATCGAGACCATCCTGGCTAACACGGTGAAACCCCGTCTCTACTAAAAATACAAAAAACTAGCCGGGCGAGGTGGCGGGCGCCTGTAGTCCCAGCTACTCCGGAGGCTGAGGCAGGAGAATGGCGGGAACCTGGGAGACGGAGCTTGCAGTGAGCTGAGATCCGGCCACTGCACTCCAGTCCGGGCGACAGAGCGAAACTCCGTCTCAGAAAAAAAAAAAAAAAAAAAAAAAAACCTCTCAAGAGGTTTATCAACTGTCAAGGAAAAATGTTACTCATAGTCTTAACAGAATTTTAGGACTTTAAGAGTCATTAGAGGTCAGCTAGTCAAATGTCCATATTTCTAAGAAGAAAAAAGTAAGGGACCATGAGATATTAAATAACTTATATTGAAATAATGGTTTATTCAATTAACTGTGTAACTGGTCAGAAAATAAGGTAAGTTCATTTTGTCTAAATATTATCTTTTAATAGTTGGAGACGCAAACGCCCAAGAATATTACAGCAAAACTAGATTAAAAGAGTCCTTTTATATTTAAAAAATTCTGACAATGCCTTGACCACAAAACCTCTGAAGTAAAGAAAATTGCTTCTTACTCTTCTCTAAAAACCTAAATTAAAAGGATACTCTAAAGTGAAGGTTACTTTCCTGGAGGTGATTTAGAAAACATAGGCAATAATTTTGTTTCTTAAGAGGAAAAATAATATTTTATTACATTTGGATGAAATTTTATTTTTTAGGAATCACTGCTTGGCTGTGAGTAGTTGTTGCTTGCTGAATGTTATTCACACTTCCTTCCTCATAGCAAACTCATGTGTAACAGTCTTAACTTTTGGGATGGGTTGGAACTCTTCATTCTAATGTAAGGGCTGTCGGTCATTATGAACCACAAATTGTTCCTCCCTAGGGAAGTGTCAGGGATGTATTCTTTCCCATCTCATTTTTCTGCCATCTCCATTTATAAAATAAAGTTTATGGCACTAATGATCAGATACGATGTATTATAATACCTTACCTGGCAATTAATACATAGAGAGAAATCTTCTCCAGAATAGCACCTAAGAGACTTCAATTGTCTAGTTACTCTGAGGCATAATAAGCGAATAAAAATTTTAAAGGGCTGAAAGGAAGAAACTTTCCCCGCAAGATAATTTTGATGATTTAGAACGGGAGTTGATAAACATTCTTCTTTAAAGAACCAGATAGTAAATATTTGGGGTTATATGTCCTGATGGCCTCTCTTAACTACTCAACTCTGCTATTGAAGCATGACATCAGTTAGTGGACAATACAAAAATGAATGGATATGAATGTGTGTTTCAATTAAACTTTATTTACAAAAGCAGGCAGCAGGCTGGATTTGACCCATAAGTTGTAGTTTGCAACTTCTACTACAGAATTTATAGTGATTGAAAAGTCTGAAACCAAAATTTTAACTTTAATAAAATATGATATGGTCCTTCAATGCAAATCACTGTACTAGCAGGTACCTTGCTGATCCACAGAAAGATTAAATGTATTTTTAAACCTTTTTAGGTTTTCCTGTTTGCCTTTTCTTCTCTATTATATGTTATACTGGAAATGTCTAAATCCATTAAAAATTAGATAATTTCTGCCAAGTTTGATGGAAAATTTATGAGTGTTGAGGCCACAGATTATCTTTTTGATTCCACATTAAAGTCGTAAATTCAATGTAATGATCTTTTTTTTCCTCGGGATTAGCATGAGAGATTTTTCAGAGAAATTTCTAAAAAGATTATGAGGTAGAATTCTTATAAGAAAGGTATTTTTATCACTAAAACTAATTCATCATTGATTTAGATTATTTTTCTGGTTAATCATTTTAAAAGCTCTCCTTATTTGGATATTTTCCTTCCATAGTAATTTTTGGTTATGATTATGACTCGGACTAATATTACAAGTACTATGTATCTGACTTAGTAAATAATTTAGGATGTAATTTGAATGTAAATTATACTTTACTTAATTAGTACATGTACAGGTAGCCCCTTTGTCCTAAGATGTTCAGACCAGACGAATACTAGGTTATTTATAAATTTTGGTGAAATCTCTATTGATTTGACACACAAAAATTGGCAAATAGCATTTAAAATTAAAATTTTTCTCAGTAGAATTCTAACTTTAATTCTAGTATAATTCTGAGTATAATTTTACTAAACAGGAATGGATAACTTATTAAATACTTATTAATTTCAGAGACACAGAAAGAGCTATGTAACCTTATATAGCAATTTATAAATCCATTGTGTTTATATTGTTAGATAATCCATAAGTTATTTGAAAAATTAAGTATTTTGAAGTTTTCATTCTGTGTTTTTCTGTCTTTTAAAAGTAAAAGACTAAAAAAAAAAAATGTACTGAAAAAGTCTTCATTTCAAACTTTTAGTGAATTTTGTAAAAGTACAATGATGCCTAATGAAAGACTATTAGGACAAAAGACATAAAAAGTAGGACCTAATACAACAGTAGACTTCTTCCTTCAAAGATTTTCAAAAACTTCAAGAACAGAATTTCACAGACTGAAATTCAAGCTCAGTTGGAAACAAGGTCTATCGGGCTTTTAAGTTGTCTAATGTTGAAAATCTCAAGTTGACTCTCTAGTTAAAAAAAAAAAAAAAAAAAAAAAAAAAATCCTGGAGAAGGGAAAGGAAAATTTTTGTTCTGGAAATGTGTTCTTCTCTGATGTAAATAGAAATCCATCTTCCAAAGGAAGAAGTAGATGTGAGTTGCCCTAACTTAGTCTTTTGGAAAACAGACAAGAAGATTATGAATTTACTAAAATACTTTTGTTTTTCCTAAGTATTAGTTTATAAACTCTGAGATATCTTTTTTGTATATGAAAATTTTCCAAACCCCAAGATATTCATAAAACTTCACTCAAAACACTGAAATACATTTTTGGAAAAGAAGAATATAGAGAATCTCAATTTTTAAAAATTTACATAAGAGGTCTAGTAATTAGTTGGTGCTTTCATTTCAGATCATTTATTGACTTTCTTTTTTTTATAGCTTTTCTGTTTGGAAAGATACAAACATTCAAATATTAAAAATATGCCACAGTATGTGTTATTAATAAAACTTTAAAATCCCAAAGTGTAAGTAATAAATTTCCTACAAGTATACTGATTAAATCAGTTTTAATATTCTGTAACAGAAGTGAAATAAAATTTTAGAATTCATACTGTAAACTTCAGAAGAAATAGAACACCAAACACTATTCTAAAGAGCACATTTTAAAATTAGCAACAATAATGCTGCTCGTCGTTTCTATTTTCTGTAAATAACATGGTAAAGATTATAATTAGCATAACACATACATTATTGAGTCCTTACTATAGCTGCTATGTTATTAGATGTATTAACTCATAACAACTCTGTAAAGTAGGTATTAGATTTATTCTCCTTAATATATAAGGAGACAAGCAAAGAGAAGTAGAACTTCAGCGCAAATGAAACCTAATGTCATGGTTTCTTTACTGTTATTTTAATAATGTCTCTGCATGTGGTAACTGATTTACTGACTAATATAAGTGAATATTAGGCCTTTAGTATGATTTGCAAGACCACACAGACTAAATGCCTGAATTCATTGTCAGTTCTTTTCAAAGTTAATTTGCTTCATGGGGGGACCAGATATTTCTTTTTTTTTTTTTTTTTTTTTTTTGAGACGGAGTCTCGCTCTGTCGCCCAGGCTGGAGTACAGTGGCCGGCTCTCAGCTCACTGCAAGCTCCGCCTCCCGGGTTTACGCCATTCTCCGGCCTCAGCCTCCGGAGTAGCTGGGACTACAGGCGCCCGCCACCTCGCCCGGCTCGTTTTTTGTATTTTTTTAGTAGAGACAGGGTTTCACCGTGTTAGCCAGGATGGTCTCGATCTCCTGACCTCGTGATCCGCCCGTCTCGGCCTCCCAAAGTGCTGGGATTACAGGCTTGAGCCACCGCGCCCGGCCAGATATTTCTTAAAACGGCATTTCTTATTCTTATTATAGGCACTTCTTATGGTAACCACGTAACTCCCTTTGACAAAAAAGTAACATTATCTTTAAAATTCTTTTCTTTCAAGAAAAATCTTCCATCTCAACCGAAGAAATGTTAGTCTAAAATAATCTTATGAATGAGTTTGCTTTGTTATATAATTTCTTATTCAGATTTAGAGCTCAAATAAGGATTGGTACTAATAAGGATTGATATACTATTAAGACAAGACACTAAAAATGTGGAAACAACTAGATATCCATTGACAGATGAATGGATAAAAAATGTGGTATATATGTACAACAAAATATCATTCAGCTTTAAAAATGAAAAAAATTCTGCAATCCTTTGACTGCAACCCTTTGATGCAATATGGAACAGTACAGATGATCCTTGAGGGTATTATGCTAAGTGAAATAAGCCAGTCACAGAAAGACGCATACCGCATGGTTCCACTTATATACAGTATCTAAACTAGTCACATTCACAGAATCAGAGTGGAGGGGTGGATACCAGGGGATTGGGTTAGACAGAAACAGGAAATACCCAAACAACAGCATAAAGTTTCGGTCAAGCAAGATGAATAAGTTCTAAAGCTCTGCTGTACAACACTGTACATCTATAGTCAATGATAAAGTATTATAGACTTAAAATATTAAAAGGAAAGATCTCATGTTGAGTGTTCCTACTAAGATAAAATAAATAATTTAAAAAAGAGATGATAAAAAAGGATATACCCACGAGAAGTCTTGAATTTATTTGATACTTAAGTTCTTTCACAATTGCAATCCCTGTATGCATATAAATGTACCTGTAATTCCTTTGCTGAATGATTACTTTTGAATAAGATTATTTAAAATAAACTCTTTGTGGGTACATATGGAAATAGGAGTTTTCTGAGCACATAATGCTCCTTGAAAAGTCAATTGACTCTTTGGCTCAGAATTTACTCTTTAGAAGGTTAGACATCTATCAGGAATTTGAGTGAAAATGTTTTTTTTTTTTTTTTTTTTTTTTTTTTTTTTGAGACGGAGTCTGGCTCTGTCACCCAGGCTGGAGTGCAGTGGCCGGATCTCAGCTCACTGCAAGCTCCTCCTCTCGGGTTTACGCCATTCTCCTGCCTCAGCCTCTGGAGTAGCTGGGACTACAGGCGCCCACCACCTCGCCCGGCTAGTTTTTTGTATTTTTTAGTAGAGACGGGGTTTCACTGTGTTAGCCAGGATGGTCTCGATCTCCTGACCTTGTGATCCGCCCGTCTCGGCCTCCCAAAGTGCTGGGATTACAGGCTTGAGCCACCGCTCCCGGCAGTGAAAATGCTTTTAAAAACACTCTGAGGTAAACTGTACAAAGATTTAATCCCACATGAAATGTTTCTGTGAATGGTTAATTTATCTGGAAAGACTACTTAGCAAGTTTTTACTCTGGTGACAAATTCTCCTTTGTAGAAACCTAATTGTAGCCATCAGGAGGTGGGGATTTTCTTTGTATCATACCAAATTTGACTTCAAGTTAAGAGCATTGGATGGCTGGGCGTGGTGGCTCATGCCTGTATTCCCTGCACTTTGGGAGGCTGAGGTGGGTGGATCACTTGAGGTCAGGAGTTCAAGACCAGCCTGGACAACATGGTGAAACTCCATCTCTACTAAAAATAAAAAATAAAAAAATTACCCGGGCATGGTGGCAGCTGCCTGCGATTTCAGCTACTCAGGAGGCTGGGGCAGAAGAATTGCTTGAATCTGGGAGGCAGAGGTTGCAGTGAGCAGAGACTGCGCCACTACACTCCAGCTTGGGCGACAGAGCAAGGCTCTGTCTCCAAAAAAAAAAAAAAAAAAGTATAGGACTAAAGTAGTGTCGTGAGCTTTTAGTGCACTTCTTGAACTGCCAAATGCAGGATAATATCTTATCATACGTTTTCTATTTATTTTGCCATTCTGACCACCAATTAAGTTTAGCTATGTGTCAAATTACCTCATACACACAGTTTATGTTTGTTTTGTTACATTATGTAATGCAATATATGTTTGCAATATATTATATATTTACACACAAATATTTAAATATATTTATATAATGTATAACATATACTAAGTATATAAAGAAAACATTCTAAAACACTGCATGTGAAAAATTTTATTATATATTTTATATATATATTTATTACAGAGAAGATTACAGTAAACATCTAATTTTAAAGAGTTTCTTATTTTGTGTATTGCTTAGAGGACTGAATATTTGTTGAAAAGACAACAAATCAAGTTAGTTCCATTATTTTCAGCTACTGCTCAGAATAACATTAATAAAACCACATTGTATGAAAATGATATTTGCTTCAAAGCTTTAATATGCATTCTAAACTCTTACAAGCATATTCTGAGTTTTGGTTTTAAAGTGGCACTATGGCAGAAGAGCCTGAATTTGCTAACTGTAATTATGTCCATTAGAACTACAGTGGTGTTAATACATTCAGTCAGAAAGCTTAAAGGATGCATATACATGTCTATAAACATTATAAGAAATTAACAAATGTATGGCAAAAGACTCTAAAAATGTAGAACTGTCTATTATCTTTGTGAGTAAAGCTAAACTGGAAATGCTATAGGTTATTTCTAGGAGTCTACCAAGAAATTATTCACTGTTGCTTTTTGCTGACAGATAGGATTTATGTTTATAGACATAACTATCAGAATATATGATTATATCAGAAAATATCCTTAGATGAAGATTTGTAAGTTAGATGACAGAGGGCATTTTAAATATTTTACAATTTCATGGTATTGTATGGAAGTCACTGCCTGAGTTTACTGAAGTACAAATTAAAACTCTTCAGGAGATACTTACCCTTTTCTGTTCTTTTATATACTCTATCAATTCATCTCTTGTTCTTTTCACTGCCTCTTCCACAGCCTTTTCACTTCGTTTCTGCTCTTCTATTATTGCTGCCTGAACAGTTTCCTGTTTGTGGGAGAAGGCAAAACAGTCAGGGAGGTAAGCACTATGACATATTTGTGTCCATTTCATATAAACTAAAAATCCTCTTCAGCGGGTTTCAGTTCATTCTATTCAAAGTGTACTTTTACACAGGAATAAGAACTTACAAAATCTTTTGGGATCTTTTAGAGATTTCACAGAACTCCCTTTCCCAAACTGAGTGAAAGGGAAAGGAATGGAATATGCCATTTATTGCAGGGAGTGCCTGACAGACTCCAATGGCTTCCTTACCAACCTTTCATTTGATGTTTACATGATTCATTGCCTTCCTGTATTTTGCACTATCCACATAAGACTTCCAACTTGTGTTGATTCTTCCAAGAACACTCTAATGCTCTAGCTGTTTTATTCACGTTTAATATTGCCATCATACAATAATCAAGTGTGGTCTGAGTGGTAAGATTTACAGCTAGTTTGGTCCTCTTGCCAGGTTAAGATGTTGTGAGCTGGACACCATAAGTAAGAGGTAAAAATTCCACCCAGTGTGCTAATATTTGAAATGAGAGATCCAGGGAGGGAAATAGTACTCTCCGTTTATTGAAATAGCAATCAGGTACTGAAGAGATTTCAGAATTGCAAATACAGAAAGAAAGCTAAAATTCTGTAAAACTACAACACTTCTCAGGAAGTCATGATATTTTCTGCTACAATAGTATATCATGAAATGGAATGAACGCCACAAAGCAAAATCTTTTCATTCCCATCTATAGGTACCAACCTTTTTTATTGGACATCAAGGTAATCAATTGGAAAATGGCTTGAGTTTCTCATAATATTTGCTTCAGCTTTGATTCTTGGAGGTTCTGCTCTTTGTGGAGTGTATGTATGACTTAGCTTAGTTTTCCCCAATTAATTTTAGATATTTATACGTAACTCAGAAAATATAAAATAATATAAAGGACTCTGTATTTCAAATCTATTTACTGTAAAAAAATGGAGATGTGGAAATATATAAACACAAAGCAAGACATACATACATATACACTTGGATATAAAGAAGATAGGATAAACTGTACATACTATTTTCTAAACTCTAGCATTTTTTACATAGAATATATCTTGGACATTTTCTTAAGACATTACATATTCTTCTATAATATGATTTATAGCATATTATAAGGCTACATAATAATTTATTTTACCAATTTTTAATCATGGGTATTTTGGTCATTTTAAATAAAATACAGCAGTGACAAACATCCACATATGTATCTTTGTGCTACATTGCAGTTATTTACTTTGAACCAATTCAAAAAGTGGAATCATTTTTGGCCAAAGGATTTAAACTCAATATATCTTTTGACATTTTGTACAAATTTATTCTTATAAGCAGCTCATAAGAATGGCTATTTCTTGCACCCTTGATAACATTTATTTTCATCGGTTTTTACAATCTGCCTATTTGCGGAGAATGATACCGAATTTTATCCCGTACTTTTAAAAGATTATGTGAGTTGAGCATTTAATTTATAAAAATATTGGCAATACACACGTTTTCTCTTGTCATTTGCTTGATCATATCGTGTACCGCTTTAATATTA
The DNA here is from genome assembly GCF_002776525.5 of Piliocolobus tephrosceles. Taxonomy (NCBI): domain Eukaryota; kingdom Metazoa; phylum Chordata; class Mammalia; order Primates; family Cercopithecidae; genus Piliocolobus; species Piliocolobus tephrosceles. Next base: position 28,754,257 of record NC_045443.1, on the reverse strand, counting down.
GTATACTTATTTTTTTATTCCCTTCCTTATAAAATTAACTGAAAATTCTGAAAGTCTTTGATAAATTTTACTATTTTATTTTCAGTCACTGAGTACATTAAATGTTGGTTCCACTGATAGAGCACAAAGTTGTTTCCATACTTATTTCAAAAGATTAAAGTTGAAAAACTATAGCAATTTATCAAAGAAAAACATGAGAAAACTATTTAGCATCTGCTATTATAATTCTTATTGACTTCACACTTGCAAATTTAGAATTTGAAGTTATTCAAATTTAGAAAGATAAAAATATTACATACTAAGCTCTCTGAAATAAAACACCTTAATAATTCTGTAGTGAAGAATATGAATATTCACATTATATGAGTAAATTAAAGGTATTAATAGCTTCACATTAGTTCAAGTCAGGTTTTGCTAACAGGTGAGTTACAAAAATCTTTAGTTTTCAGGGCTTTTGAAATTTTACAACTGCAGATAAAAAACTGTCATAAGAAGCATATTAGTAAATCTGACCAGGCCTGTATGATTAAAAGCAAAAAGCATCAATTTAAATAAATGGGCTATAACCAGAAAAACATGAAGAGTTAGTGAAAGTTATTCAGTTAACACTTTTGAGGGAGCTGAGTGTTTATATTATTAATACCTTCTCAGTTGAAATTTTTGAGGCTCTACAATTCCTTGTTTTTGAGCTGGCAAAGGACCATTTACAGTACAAAATTTCCCTTGATTCTATCCTCCCCAGTTGGGAGTTAAGTGACAGTCAAGGTTGTGAAGCCCATCCTGAAAAACTGCTCATCTATAAATTATTCCTTTGAATGTTACACAAAAGTAAAGTTTAAGCCTTCCACTTTCTAATCAGGCCCAATTCTGAATTAGTTAGAACTGATTAATACATTTTGTTTGCGTGTATGCAAGTGGTATGTGAATATCTGCCTGCATGTTTTGTTTGTTCCATAAATTAAATACATCATTCCTGGGAGTCATTAGAAGTAATCTAAAATAAAACATAGCTTGCAAGGAATAAACAGTTGCCACCAATAAGTACATTCAAATAGGAAATTCTGAAAAGTATTTTCCAAAATATTTTGGTGATAACACCACCACTGCACATGGTATATTCTTTAAGGAAAGGTTTCTCAACCTTGGAACTACTGACAATCCTTTGCTGTGAGGGAGCATCCTGTGTGTAAGCAGCATACCTAGTATCTATCCACTAGATGGCTTCCAGTTGAGAAACACTATCCTAAGGTGAATAGTTTGGAATGAAAGGTACTCAACTGCATATATGTTATGCTGTATTTGTGAAAATATATCAGTCATATTTCTTGTCATATTGGAATGTTTTTATCTAAAAATATATGCAGAAACATCCTATCCAAATAGTGTTTAAATGTGGAGAAAGTTCCATATACTGTTTTTTAAAAATAAATGACTGGAATTAGTTTTTATACTATTATGATTAAGTAGGTCATGCTGAAAGTCATTCAGGGCTAAAAGCTTCTATGATACTTTATACAAGATGTTATAATTCCTCTTTACTGCTTAAAAGTGTAGTTATGCTTTAGTATCCATTGAATCTACCATACATTTCAGAAATCACAGGATTATGAGCCAGTAAAATGCCTGTGGTTGTCTGCCCTTTATCAGGGCAATTTTGTTAAGGATAGTAAACATAGCTCAATTACAGAAAACAAGTATCACCAACTAACCGAATTCTGGTCTGTGGGTTGTAAACCATAGTACTATGTGGTTGTGTAATTTTCTGGGGAAATTGTGTTTTACTTATTTTTTGTTCCTATACAAAATATATGCATATTATCTAATTATGTATTATTTTAAAAGCTACATGTGGTTGTAGAAACGCACCTTAGCAAATGAGTGATAAACTAGAGATGCAAAGACGAGATATCACATGTTATACTGGGTTCTAGTTTGTGGTTGGTAGCAAACCCTGTTCATACATTCATTTGTCAAATATGTCCTAAATACCTATTTTGTATAAAAAATAGTCCCAAATACTGAAAGCTATATTTGTCCATCTCTTGATAAGTTTCTAATATACTTGTGAAAATAAAAATATAAATGCACAGAAACTGAAATAACAGTATACTAAAAGAGATCTTAAAGGACATTGTGGTTAATGAGTGGTGGTAATACTGTTTGAGTTATAAGGAAGGAGATATCACAATGTCTACAATGGTCAGAGAAAACCTTAAAAAAATAGGTGAGCTCTGACTTGAGGTTTAATAGGTGTTTTGTGTGTGTAAAGAAGATGAAGACCAAGGGATCCATATAAGTAGCTCATATTGAATGTTATTTAGGAATAATAGCTTATATGACATTCGGTACAACAGTGCAAAAATAGAACCTAAGTGTATGTTTGAGGTTTCTGGCTACAAATGAAGGCTCTCTTGGGAAAAGTGGAAGGAAAGGAAGGCTGGGACCAAGTATGGGGACCCTGAAGGCTTACAGCTGACGTCAGCAACCCAAGATGTAAAGAGTTACCAATAACAGCATATAGATGGGTTGCTCTTCTTGCCACTTGTATAGTCTTTACATAAGTCAGCAAACAAACATAGTCTTTATTAACCTCATATATAGTCATCCTTGCCTCACCCCCAATGATATACCAAAAGGAAATAGGCGAGCTCATTAGCACAACATCTTCGAAAGTTGCTAACTCTTAAACATTGGTCTAAACAAAGAAAAGAATAGACACATTTTCATTTTCTTCCTATATGGGCAAAGTATTACTCATACAGTATCATCCTATGTCCACAGCCAACAACTCTGATCTAGGGTATATATGTCAGAAATTTGTATCTGTGTTTGTAATCCCAATGTACAAATAGAACAGTTTCATTTAAAGTTAGGAGAAAGTCTTCTAGATTGTCCAAAATTCCATTCTTACTAAGAAAAACTAATATTTGGTAGTATGGGTAGAGCGATTTGGGGGTAATCAACTATAATCCTTGTATTGGATGCAGTTTTTTTAACCAAAATACTAGGAAAATAAGTGACATTTTAGTGTCTGTAACAAGCGACCCCCAAAATGAAACAAGCATGTATAATCAGAAATGTAATTTTCTAGTAACCACAATGTCTCCATTCATAGGTATTACTAAATAGATATCTTAGTCCATTTTCTGCTGCTGTAACATATCACAGACTGGGTAATTTATGCAGAAAATTGATCCATGGTTTGCCTCATGGTTATGGAGCCTGAGAAGTCCAAGACCAAGGGCCACGTCTGGTGAGAGCGTTCTTACTGCATCATAACATGGCAGAATACATTACATGATAAAAAAGGGTAAGAGAGGGCAAGAGCACTCAAGACAGAGGGAAAATAGGGGCCAAAATGTGGTATTACATGATATTATACAATTAACTTTTTTTCCTGCAACACACATAATTTTAAAGTTGTTCTGTATTGTTCTCAACCAAGGCCAAAGTTAATTTACTAGGAAGGAGCTGCAAGCCCATCTGTAAACTGTATCAATAAATCTCACAATCTTAATCCTCTAAAAATTTAATAGATATACAGTACCATGTAGCTTAAAAGTATAATACAAATCACAGTAAGTAAGGCTACCAAAATATTTTCATGAATACTATAACAGCTACTTATGAAGGGATTAAAATACTTCCTTCTCCCTCAGTGTGAGTTCATGTATCCTACGTTCTATCCCTGCAAATGTTTTCACATGATCAGCAGCATGATTTTCTCAGTGACAATAAGGCTTAAAAAAATGAAGGAAGGCAGTGAGTTAGAGCTGACTTCTAAGTCAGATAAACATGAGTCAATACTTGTACTCTCTTGAATAAAATTTTAACTCTCTAATTCCTTAAAATTTGTTTATGTTAATATATGTAAAGAAAAATTTTAACATACAAAATAAGATAAATAAAATACCATGCACAGCACACTATGTGCCCCTCAGTTTAAGAAGTAGAATATTTTCGATAATGGTGAAGTCCCTGTGTAACCATCCCTATGAATTTCATCCTTACCAGTTTCCCATTTCCCAAAAGAAGCCACTTAACCTCTTTTTTTTTTTTTTTCCCCGTTTCATGTTCTCCCAATATCTCTAACATTCTTATTGCAATTTTACAGTTTCTGGCATTACTTTTGAGTTTTCATTGTGGAGAATGAGGAATTTGCCTTATTTCTTAGAACCACTCCAAAATCTAACACATAGATATTTTAGTCCCCCATCTTCCCACTTCAGATAGACTATGGATTTGGGTAAATCTATAGTAAATATATTACTTTTTGCCATTTAACAACAACATTAATCCTTAGTGGCTTAAAATAACAACCATTTATGTAGACCTGGGATCAGCAATCTACTACCAATGAACCAAATCCGGTCCGTTGCCTGTTTTGGTACAATCCACTAGATTAGAATACTTTTTACACTTTTTAATGTTGAAAAAAAGAGAATATTTCATGGCATGATTCTCATCCAATCATACTGCTGTTTGGTGTATTACAAACTATAGTGATATAGCAATAATTTGGCTGCATTTCAGTGCCACGAATGTTGTCCTAATGTAACAGAATTATCACTTTTAACTTCACTGCATGTCTATCATCCCAAAACAAGAAAAAACGACTTTGTTGCACTTTTAAGGCAGAGTAGAGTGTGATTATTTTGATAATGGATTAGATGTCAAAAAAGTGTTTATTATGCAATGAGACCATAACTGTGCTAAAACAAATAATAAATGTGTATATTACCAGAGTAAACACTCATCACAATATTCTCAACAGGCAAGCAATCATCGAAAAATTACAAAACTTACAAAATTTAAAATCCCTCAAGACAACAGATTTCTTACACACGTACACACACACATACATAAACTTCAACTAAAATTAAATTTCCGAGCAGATCATTTGTTAGTCAAGTCAGAAAAGCCATTTACCAATGATAAGTTTTAAAAATTGTGCTTAATTAAAGCAGCCAGGTAAATGCTCTCCTGAGGGGGAAGAAAGGAACTTGTTTGGAGTGAACAGCTTTTTGTGAGAACAGGTGCTTGATGAGATTGAGGTCATCGGTAGCAAAATTAATAGTCAATTAAAAAACAGAGTAAATGATGTTTGAGTAGTTTTCTCGGCTCTTCATGAGTCAGATGATTCACTGAATTATTTATTTCAGGAATCAATGCCAAGTTTGAAGTTATTCAAACTTAGGCTTTATGAATAGTCTGCATGGAACAACTATAGGTAGGAAACTTTTCAAAAAAGGTGAGAAACACTAATTTAGTACAACCTGGCTTGGAATCTGCTAAGATGTGTTAACAACTGATGACAGTAAAAATATGTGTGGAATGAAAGAAGGCTTAGTTGAACAAATGTCTAAAACTTGTGAAACAGTAAATTATTTAAAACTCATAGTTACTCATCAGGAAGTGTTTTGAAGAAAGTATCTGAATTTACCATGTATTACTGAACAAGTACTACTAACAGTGAACTTCCTTTGCTTGTGTGGACTAGGCCATTGTCAGTTCTATTAATTTCTGTCTGAAACTGAAGCTCAATATCCTGACTTGCCATCCTATACAGCAGTCCAATGGCTTAGCAGTAGTAAAGATTTGCTGTGATTGTTTCTGAGCTCAGGGCTTTGACTGAAAGTTTTTCTGAATAAGAAGAACCACTCAATCACAATTACCAAATAATGAATAGCTTAAGACATTAGCTTTTGTTTCAAGCTAATGTTTCTTAATGAATTAAATAAAAAATTACAATGCACAATAGCACTTATCTGCAGCAAGACTTATACTATAGGGTAGTCATTTGAACTATACTCAATACTGTTTGAATCACAAGTAAAGTCACGCTCCTTTATACACTTCCTATGCATTAACAGCTTAAAAAAAAAAGTAAGGCTTCTATTTCCACACATTTATGAACTCAAACTACAGTTCCAGAAGTTCCAGACATAGATGCAAGTGCAAAGGAAGCTTCTATATTTCCAAATCCATTTATGCATTTGAGAAACTTTCATCTAACTTTCAACTGGAAGTAATTGATCCGCACTGCAATGACATGCTAAAAGGAAAATATTAAGAGAACCTAGAATTCTATAAATGCCTCCCAAGTAATGACTATACTCAATCAAAATTATATATTCAGTTATTACTATAAATATTTAGCATACTTGTCTGTGTGAAAAGACATTTTAAAGATTAAATATGTAGAATCTCATTACAGATCAGCATTAACAACCAACTAATGAACATTTGTGACCAATTTTCATGATAGGTATAACTAGCTTTAAATAAGCAAATGTTATTACCCCAAAGAGAATTCTACTCTTTTCATTAGATCTATATTAAAAATTGTAATCCATTATTAATATATTTTAAATTTCAATACAATTTTTTTCTCATTATATAAGCACCTATATAATATTCTCAGTTAAGCCTCTTAGCCCATGAAGCCTTCTATCTTGACCTCTGCAGAACAAGTCTGCCAATCTCTGATTTAGGTCACGATTCTGCAAGGTGGCAATCTGGGATGGGTTCAGCTGTGTGGTTCTTTTTTCTCTTAGCTGGGCTCTTTCATCTATCTGCAATCAGCCGCTCAATCTAATGTAGCTGGCTACTATTAGCATGGCTTCAGATAAGAGTGCTTGTCTATTCCTTCTGTCGTCTCCCATTCTCCAGTAGACTAGTTTAAGATTTTTCACATGGAAACTGAACAAGGTTTCAAAACAGTGTGAAAGCATGTGAGGCCACTTAAGACATGATCTCGGAAATGAAACAATGGGCCGGGCGTGGTGGCTCATGCCTGTAATCCCAGTACTTTGGGAGGATGAGGCGGGCTGATTACTTAAAGGCAGGAATTCGAGACCAGCCTGGTTAACATGGCAAAACCCCGTCTTTACTAAAAATTCAAAAATTAGCCGGGCATGATGGTAGACACCTGTAGTCCCAGCTACTCAGGGATGCTGAGGTACGAGAATTGCTTGAACCCAGGGAGTGGAGGTTGCAGTGAGCTGAGATTGCACCACTGCACTCCAGTCTGGGTGACAGATCAAGACTCCATCTCAAAAAAAAAAAAAAAAAAAAAAAAAGAAAGAAAAGAAAAGAAAAGAAAAAAGAAAGAAAACAATGTCACTTTAGCTATACTATATTGGCTTGAGTAAATAATTATTACGAGTTAATGCCCAAATTATCTCCTAGTTGTATATATCCTCTCAATATGCTTAAAGATATGAAACATTTCTGTTTGTCTTCTTGGAGATACAACTTGACCTATCTCCAAACTGGACTGGTTGTTCTCTAGGTCTGTTAAATAAATGTCCATTCTGGGATCTCCCTCAGTCCTATTCTTGTGGGTTCTCTATATATTCCTTGAATTGAATCTCCCAGCTTTCTAGATCCCAATGGATTATTTCTTCTTGGTTTACTCTTTGCTGTGGTAGAGTACGTCCTCCAGGAGATTCCTGAGAAAAATATATGAGATGTAAATGTTTCAATATCTAGTTTATCTGTAAAATGCCTTTATTGTACCTTCACATGTAATTGATAGTTTGGTCAAGTGTAGATATTTAGGTTGAAATTTTTTGCAGAATTTCATAGGTTATTGAGAAACCTATTCTGAATCTTCATAATTTGCAAATTGTTTTTTCCCTCTGAGAGAACTTTTACGTATCTAGGCTCTGTTCCGTTCCTCAAAAATTTCATGATGAACCTTGTTACAGGCCTATCTAGAAACTCATGTCTTACAATCTAGAAATTCATGTTCTTTAATTTCAGATTCACTTTCATGAGATAATAACATAGTATTATGATTTCCTGCATTGTGTTGCTTTTTGTTTCTTCAACACTATGTGAAGAACTTCTTCAACTGATTGTCTAATTTTCTGATCTTTTCATTTCTATTTTTCATTTCTTCGGGTTTTTACACTCTTTTCCCATCCTCTGGTAACCATCCTTTTACTATCTATTTCCATGGGTTCAACTGTTTTGATTTTTAGATCTCACAAATGAGTGAGAATATGTAATGTATGTCTTTCTGTGCCTGGCTTGTTTCACTTCACATTAGGAACTCCAGTTCCACTCATGTTATTGCAAATGACTTAATCTCATTAACAATGATGTAATTCATTTCTATGGCTGAATAGTACTAGTTGCATGAAAGTACCACAATTTTTTTAACCTATTCATCTATTGATGAATACTTAAGTTGCTTCCTAATCTTGGCTATTGTAAACAGTGCTGCAACAAACAGAGGACTGCAAATATTTCATTGATACACTAATTTTCTTTCTTTCAGGTATATATCTAGCAGTGGGATGGCTAGATTGTATGGTAGCTCTATTTTTGTTTTTTGAGGAAGCTCCAAACCCTTCTCCATAGTGGTTGTACTAATTTACATTCCCATCAACAGTGTATGAGGGTTCCCCTTTCTCCACATCCTTGCCAGGCATTTGTTCTTGCATGTCTTCTGGATATAAGCTATTTTAACTGGGGTGAGATTATATCTCATTGCAGTTTTGATCTGCATTTTTCTGATTATCAATGATGCTGAACATCTTTTCGTATTTTTTTTTTTTTTTTGCCATTTGTATGTCTTCTTTTGAGAAATGTCTATTCAAATATTTTCTCTATTTTTTAACTGGATTATTAGATTGTTTCCTATGGCATTGTTTGAAATCCTTATATATTTCGGTTATTAATGTCTTGTCAGATGAGTAGTTTGCAAATATTTACTCTCATTCTGTGGGTTGTCTTTTCATTTTGTTGATTGTTTCTTTTGCCATACAGGAGCTTTTTAACTTGATGTGATCCCATTTGTCCATTTTTGTTTTGGTTGAGTATTACCCTACTCAAGAAATCTTTGCCCAGTTCAATGTTTTGGAGAGTTTTCCTAATGTTTTCTTGTAGTGGTTTCATAGTTTGAGGTCTTAGACTTAAGTCTTTAATCCATTTTGACTTCATATGTGGCAAGAGATGGGGGTCTAGTTTCCTTCTTTTGCGTACGGCTATCCAGTTTTCCCCGTACAATTTACTGAAAAGACTATCTTTTCCTCAGTATATGTTCCTGGCACCTTTGTCAAAAATGAGTTCACTGTGGGTGTGTGGATTTGTTTCTGGGTTCTCTATTCTGTTCCACTGGTCTGTGTGTCTCATTTTGTGCCAGTGCCATGCTGCTTTGGTTACTACAGCTATGCAATATAATTTGAAATCAGGTAATGTGAGTTCTCCAGTTTTGTTCTTTTTGCTTTGGATAGCTTTGGCTATTCTGAGACTTTTGTGGTTCCATGCAAATTACAGGATTTTTTTTTTTTTATTTCTGTGAAGAATGCCATTTGTACTTTGATAGAGATTACATTAAATTCACAGATTGCTTTGGGAAATATGGACATTTTAATTTATTCTTCCAATCCATGGACACAGAATTATCTTTCTGTTTTTTGGTGTCCACTTCAATTTATTTCATTAGTGTTTTATAGTTTTTATTGTACAGCTCTTTCTTTCACTTGTTTGGTTGGGTTAATTCCTAAATATTTAGTTTTATTGGTACCTATTGTAAATGGTATTACTTTCTTGTTTTCTTTTTCAGATTGTTCATTTAGCATATAGAAATGCTACTGACTTTTGTATGTTGAATGTTGATTTTGTATCCTGCAACTTTACTGAATTTTGAAATCAGTTCTAAGTTTTTTCAGTAGAATCTTTAGGATTCATCTGCAAAAAAAAAAAATGACTTCTCCCTTTCCAGTTGGGATGCCTTTTACTCTTTTTCTTGTTTTACTACTCTAGCCAGGGCTTCCAGTACTATGATGAATAACAGTAATGACAGTGGCATCCCTGTTGTGTTCCAGATGTAAGAATATAGACTTTCAGTTTTTTCCCATTCAGTATGATATTAGCTGAGGGTCTGTCATATTTAACTTTTATTATGTTGACGTATGTTCCTACTATACCCAGTTTTTAAAGGGTTTTTAAGATGAAGAAGTGGTGAATTTTATTAAATGCTTTTTCAACATCCATTGAAATGATCAAATGGTTTTTGTCCTCCTTTGGTCAATATTTTGTATCACATTAATTCACTTGCAAGTGTTAACCATCCTCGCATCCCAAGGATTAATCTCACTTCGTCATGATGAACAATTATTTAATATATTGCTGAATTTGGTTTGCTAATATTTTGTTTAGGATTTCTGCATCAATATTTAACAGAGATATTGGCTTGCAGTTTTTTTTTTTTTTTTTTGTTTGGTGTCTTTGGGTAATACTGGCTTCATAGAATGAGTTAGGAAGTATTCCATTCTCTTCTATTAATTGGAATAGTTTGAGAAGGATTGGTATTAGTTCTGATTTAAATGTTTTATGAAATTCAGCAGTGAAGCCATCAGGTTCCCAGGCTTTTCTTCACTGAGAGACTTTTTCCTACAGCTTTAATCTCCTTACTTCTTATTCATCTGTTCAGGCTTTAAATTTCTTCATGATTCCATCTTGGTAGGTTGCATGTATCCAGAAATTTGTCAATTTCTTCTACATTTTCTGATTTATAGGCAAAGAGTTGCTCCTAGTAGCCACTAGGAGATACCAGATGTAGTACAGGTACTAGATGAGATACCAAATGTAGTGTCTCCTTTTTCATTTCTGATTTTATTTGGATCATCTCTTTTTTTCTAAGCCTGGCAAAATATTTGTCTATTTTGTTTACCTTTTCAAAAATTCAACTTTTTTGTTTCACCGATCTTTGGTATTGTTTTCTTCATTTCAGTTTCAGTGATTTCTGCTCTGATCTTTATTATTTCTTTTCTTTTACTAATTTTGAGTTTGGTTTGCTCCTCCCTTTCTAGTTATTTAAGATGTGTGGTTGTTTATCTGAAATTTTTCTTTTTTGATGTAGGCACTTACAGCTATCAACTACACTCTTAGTACTGCCTTTGCTGTATCACATAGGTTTTGGTATGCTGTGTTTCCATTATGTTTCAATTTCTTTCTGAAATTTCTTCATTGACACACTGATCATTGAGGAGCATAGTGTTTCCTTTTCATGTATTTGTGTAGTTTCCAAAATTCCTCTTGTTAATAATTTCTAATTTTACTCCATTTTGGTCAGAGAAGATGCTTCGTATTATTTAAATTGTTAAAAATGTTTTAAAACTTGTTTTGTAATTTTACATGTGGTCTATCCTTGAGAATGATCCATGTGCTGAGGAGAAGAATGTGAATTCCGTAACCTTTGAATAAAATGTTACGTAACTATCTATTAGATTCATTTGCTTTATAGTGTAGATTAACTCCAGTGTTGATTTGTTGATTTCTATGTGGAAGATCTGTCCAGTACTGAAGGTGGGCTGTTGACGTCTTCAGTTACTATTTTACTGAAGTCTCTCTCTCTCTCTCTCTCTCTCTCTCTTTAGCTATATTTGCTTTATATACCTGGGTGCTCCAGTGCTGGGTACATATATATTTAAAACTGTTATATCCTTTTGCTTAATTGACTCCTTTTTCATCATATGATGACCTTCTTTGTCTCTTCTTAGAATTTTTGTCTTGAAATCCATTTTGTTTAAGCATAGCTACGCCTGCTCATTTTTGGTTTCCATTGGCATGGAGTATCTTTTTCCATCCCTTTTTCTTCTGTCTATGTGTGACTTTATAGTGAAGTGTTGTTTCTTATAGGCAACAGATCAAGGGGCCTTTTTAAAAATATATTCAGCCAGTTTATAGCTTTTGATTGGAGAGTTTAGTCCATTTACATTAAATGTCATTACTGATAGTAAGGGCTTACTCTGGCCTTGTGTGTGTGTGTGTGTGTGTGTGTGTGTGTGTGTGGTTGTTTTGTAGTCTCCTCCTCCTCCTTTCTTTCCTTCATTTTAGTGAAGATGATTTTCTCTGATGATATGATTTGTTTTCTTAATTTTCATTTTTTGTGTGTTCATTGTATGTTTTTTGATTAGAGTTACCATGAGGTTTGCACTATCTTAGAACCCATTATTTTAAGCAACTTAAAATTGTTTGCTCAAATACACAATGAAGGAAAACCTTAATTTCATCCCCATAGTTTTTAGCTTTTTGTTATTATTTATATTTTATTGTATTATGTCTTGAAAACTTCTTGTAGTCATTATTTTTGATTGGTTCATTGTTTATTCTTTCTCCTTAAGGATCAGAGTTTATATACCAAAGTTACAGTGTTACAATACTCTGTATTTTTCTGTGTACTTACTATTACCAGAGAGTTTTGTACATTCAGTTGATTTCTTATTGCTCATAAAGGTCATTTTCTTTCCAACTGAAGTACTCCCTTTAGCATTTCTTATAGGACAGGTCCTCTGTTGATAAAATCCCATAGTTTTTGTTTGTCTGAGAAAGCATTTATTACTCCTTCATGTCTGAAGGATAATTTTGTTGAATGTACTATTCTAGGGTAAAAGTTGATTTCCTTCAGCACTTTAAATATGTCATGCCACACTCTCCTGGCCTGTAAAAGTTTCCAGTGAAAAATCTGCTGCCAGACATACTAGAGCTCCATTATACATTATTTGTTTATTCTCTCTTGCTGCTTTTAGGATCCTTTCTTTATCCTTGACCTTTGGGGGTTGGATTATTAAATGCCTTGAGGTGTAGTCTTTTTTGGATTAAATTTGCTTAGTGTTCTATAAACTTTTTGGACTTGGATGTTGATATCTTTCTCTAGGTTTGAGAATTTCTGTTATTATTCCTTTGAATAAACTTTCTATCCCTATCTCTCTATCTCCTCTTTAAGGCCAATAACTCTTAGGTTTGCCCCTTCGAGGCTATTTTCTAAATCCTGTAGGCATACTTTATTGTTTTTTACTCTTGTCTCCTTTATGTATAGCCCGTTTTCAAGCTTAGTAATTCTTTCTTCTGCTTGATCAATTCTGCTATTAAATAGCCTGTCTTCAAGTGCAGTAATTCTTTTTTTCTGCTTTGTCAGTTCTGCCATTAAAAGGCTCTGATGCATTCTTCAGTATGCCAATTGTGCTTTTCAATTCCAGAGTTTCTGCTTGATTCTTTTTAACTATTTCAATCTCTTTGTTACATTTACCTGATAGAATTCTGAATTCCTTCTCTGAATTGAGTTTCCTCAAAACAGCCATTCTGAATTCCCTGTCTGAAAGGTCACATATCTCTGTATCTCCAGAATTGGTCTCTGGTGTCTTATTCAGTTCATTTGGTGAGGTCATATTTTCCTGGGTTATCTTGATACTTGCAGATGTTTGTCTGTGTCTGGGCATTGAAGAGTTAGGTATTTACTTTAGTCCCTGCAGTCTGGGCTTTGTTGCACCCATCCTTCTTGGGAAGGCTTTGCAAATATTTGAAAGAAACTTGGATGTTGTAATCTAAGCTGGATTTTCTTTAGAGACCCCAAGATCAGTAATGCTGTGGTTCTTTCAGACTCATAAAGGTATAGTCTTGATAGTTTTGGACAAGATCTAGAATTCTCCGAACTACAAGGCAGAGATTCTTGTTCTCATTCTTTAGCTTCTCCCAAACAAATGTAAGTTTTTCTCTCTATTCTGAGACAACTAGAGCTGGGGCCACCATCCCTAGGACTGTGCTGGGTCAGACCTGAAGCCAGCACAGCATTAAGTCTTGCCCAAGGCCTGGCTACCACCTAGGTTTGCTCAAAGCCCGAGGGTTCTACAATCAGGAAGTGGCAAGGTGAGCCAGGCCTATGTCCTTCCCTTCAGGGCAGTGAGTTCCCTTAGGCCCCAGGCAGGTCCAGAGGTGCTATCCATGAGCTGGAGACTAGAGTTAAAAACCTTAGACATCTACCTGGTGTTCCATTATACTATGGCTGAGCTGGAACTCAAACTACAAGGTACAATCCTTCCCACTCTTCCCTCCCCTTTCCAAAGGCAGAGGAGCCTCACCCAGTGGCCACTCCATCTCAGGTCTACGTGAAGTACTGCAGACCTACAGAAAGTACTGTCAGACTACTGCTGATGTTCCCTTACGGCCAAAAGGCTCTTCCATTAGCTTGCAGTGTATGCTGCCTGGCCTGGGACTCACCCTTCAGGAAAATGAACTCCTCCTCCGGCTCAGGACTGTTCCAGGAACGTCATCCAAGAGCGAAGTCCTAGAATTGGGAACCCTAGGGGTCTACTTGGTGCTCTACCCCACTGAGACCAAGCTGATATTTAAGGTGCCGGACAAAGTCCCCTTTACTTTTCCCTCTACTGTTCTCTAGCAGGAGTCTCACCCTTTAGCCACCACAGCTGGGACTGTGCTGAGCCTCATCTGAAGCCAGCAAGTCTCAGAGGCTCACCCAAGGCCCTTGATATAGTACCTGGGTATTGCTGCTGCTTATTCAGGGCCCAAGGGCTCTTGAGTTGACAGGGAATGAATCCTGTCAGGACTGGGTCCTTCCTTTCAAGGCAGCAGGTTCCCTTCTGCCTAAGATGTGTCTAGAAATGTTACCCAGGAGCTAGGGCCTGGAAAGGAGGCCTCGTGACTCTCACCAATGCTCTATCCTGCTGTGGCTGAGCTAGTATCCAAGATGCAAGACAAAGTCCTCCCTACTATTACGTCTCCTCTCCTTAAGTGGAAGGAAGGGGGTCTCTTTTGGAGCTGGGAGCTGTACAACCTGGGGCTGGGGATGGGTGATGCCACACTACCTCAGCCATCCTAGCTAGTGTCTCAGTAGGTTGCCTGCCATTCCACTGGCTTTTGGCCTGGTTCTGTGCTAGGACTCGCCTAGGTGTTGCAGTCCTTGTGGCCTAGACTTCTGCATTCATTTTGGGCCCCAGAGCACTTTAGCCCATCGTGGTAAGGCTTGGGGGAACTCAAGTTCTTACTGACTGCTAGAATCAGTGATTCCCCTCTGGCTAAGGCTGATTTAAATGCTCACTCAGTGGGCAGGTGTCAGGTAAGTTTGGTCTGGTTTTGCTTTCTGGTATAACAAGGGCAGCACTGAGTTCAATGCCTCCCAATTACTGGCTCTTCTCCCCAGGGCAGAGAGACACTCTTTGGATGGGGAGAGGTGGTATCAGAGATTCAAGAGTGTTTTGCCTACCTCTTCAGTGTCTCTATCAGCAATATAAAGTAAAAATCAAGTACTTTGCTCACTTGTTTCTTTTATAAAGAAATAGACAGCTTTTATAAAGCTGCTTTTTCTATGTAGATAGTTGTTAAACTGGTGTCCAGGCAGGACATAGTGTCAGTGAAGCCTTCTATTACTATTCCACCATCTTGCTACACTTCTTCAAATAAAAAGTTTTTTTGTTCATTTATTGTTATTCTGACCAGGATTACCCCAAAATGGTCAATTTTTGTTATTACCCTCAGACAGACATGCTGAATTATATTTATCAGAAGCATATGTTGTCAGTCACCAAAATTTCAAGCCTTAGAGACATGTTTGGTTTCATATCCTATTTCCAGTCACCAGGTTCAGTCTTCCCCTCAAAATGTTTATGTCCTTTCTTCACTATTTCAACTGCCATCATGTCGGCTACACTGCCCTCTTCATGCATATCAAGTATTCCAGCAACTTCTAGAGAGTATTCTTATGTTTAGACTTTTTCTTGCTTCTGTGCATCACATTTAAGGCTGTCCAGTTAATCTTCCATAAAAAATATTTAGCTCTTGTCCCTTTTGTGCCAGTGGAGCCTCTGGTGGCATTCTGTTTGTGATAATATTAAATCCAAATTTGTCTCTTTGACTTCAATGTTCTCATAATTGGCTCATGTATATTAATTCCATCTCTGTTTTATAATACTGTCCCAAAAAACATTTCGATTTGTCAAACTGATATCCATCAAACACTGTGCTCATTTCCATCTCTGTGTTTTCAACTGCCTCAACATGTTGTTATCTGTAATATTTCACTCGGTCTCAAATTGGAACAATTTATAAATTTGACATATTTCTGTAGTTCATTGTAATGTCTTTGAAAACAATGAGAAAGTTTCATTCATACTTATAACTCCTGTAGAAGCTACCATGTTTTCATGTATATAGTAAATACTAATGCCATGCATATAGGAAATACTGCAGTTTCCCGGACATGCCATGCTTTCCAAGCTTGGAATGATTTCTCTTCATCCTTCTCCTCTGTTTAATAAACCTACTTCTCCTTCTTCATGATTCAGTTTAAGTATCATCATCTCTAGGAGCCTTTCCTGAAATGTTTCAGGCCTTCCACGTCACAATGTGGGTAGATCTAGTACTCCTCAAATGTGCTCATAGAATACCTTTTATTTTATCACTCTCAAAGCACTCTGTAGCTCAGAATTATAATTATCAGTTTACTTGTCCATCTTACCAACTTGACATCCCTTTGAAACCACAGACTATATTTATGACACAGCATAGTCTTTATAACTAGAATACAACCCTATAGTATCTGGTACAGACTACAGATGCACAGTTCATCGTAATGAACGTGTGAATTTGTTTCCCCAATTCAAAGAAAACCTACTTAAGAGTAGAGACTATGTATTACATTTCTTGTGTCTCCCAGAGCAACTTATTCTATGGGTACACACTAGATTACAGCTTCTCACAACTGTCTTAGTTTATGGCTCTCTTGCTGTTTCAGCAATTTTTTTCATGCTCTTACTAGGCCAAAAGAAATACCTAGTTGTTCCATAGATTAATTAGGTAGGTGATAACTTAGCCATTTGAAAAGATAATATATAAAAATTGAGAGAAAACTTTTTATTTCATCCTTAACTATAGTTCCTTACTCATGAGAATGTTGTACATAGTATGCACTGCAAAACTTCTTAACCCTTAGAATAAGATGGGATAATAACACTCTGGTGTTCTGTTCCACATTGGTTTTTGCATAGTACTTGCTTTTTATCTCAGCAGCATCCAAAATGCCAGCTTCACAAAGATATAATAAAAGAGAAAGAAATGTAACATAAACAAATATTGACAAGCTGGTAGTTCATCTGGTTTCAAGAGCTCAAATATTGCTGCATTACCTTCTGGTTAAAAAACAAAACAAAAACAAAAAACCTTCAGCATCCTTATGAATTCTTTGCAGCACCTCCCTCTTTTTACACAGTTTGGAAAACTACAGCATTTGGTAATCATCAGTAACCATCTGTTTAGCTGCTGCTTATTATGCATGGCACTATGCTTGGTGTGAAAATTACATCAGTAAATAACATGGTAATAATAATAGTAGCAGTAGTATCAACAACAGTGGCCATCCTAGCAAGAACAACACATACTATGTTCCAGGCACTGTGTTAAGTAAATGAAATGAATTTATGATACCTTATTAGCAATTTAGTGGTACTGAAGATTCTGTGACCCAACAAAGATGTGTGTGAAAGACATAGAGCTAAATGAAATAAATATAAAAAGTATTAAAATCAAAATATAAAAGTCATGCTTTACATTTTTCGGTTAAAATTTAACAAAATGGTCAGGTATATTATCATTTGATCCTCAGGATGATTTTGAGAGGCGTGTATATCCTGAAATTTAGAATACTTAGGCTACTTAACCAAATTTATAAGCTTATAAAACAACAATATAAGTATTTTAAATGTATTGTAAAAGGATTTTACAGTAATTATTTCAGAAACAAATAACTTTTTAAAATTAAATTATAAAATGATAAATTTGTGAAATATTAGTAATTGGGTACAAATCTGTGAAGTAGGAATTTGCCCTGCACCTATAATACAGGAATAGAAATGATATCCATAGTGTAGAGATTATATTCTTTAATACACACATTCTTCAACCTTCCACCCAATCCATCTTTTTAATCCTGGATATAACGATGCACATTTTGCTAGATCAATTGTGATTTCATAATTTCAGCTTGTACAGTCATACACCGTATGATGATATTTTTGTCATTGAGGGACTGTGTATGCAACACTGGTCTCTTAAGATTATCATAGGTATTTTTACTGTTGTCTTTTTTTGTTTAGATACACACTTACCATTGTGTTACAACTGCCTATAGTACTCAGTACAGTAACATGCTGTATTGGTTTGTAGCCTAGGAGCAACAGACTATACCTAAATAACCTAAGTGTGTGGTAGGTTATATCACCTAGGTTTCTAGAAGTATACTCCATGAGATCTGCATTACAAAATCTCCCAGTGACACATTTCTCAGAATGTATCCCCATGGTTAAGAGACAAAAAACAGCAGTGAGCTAAAAATTTTCACCTACTTCCTCTAATTTGTCCCTCTTCAGCTAAGCTAAAAAAAAATATATACACACACATATATCTATAGATATATATAATATATAAAATAATATGTAATATAATATATATAAAATATATACACATATATAATATATAGATATATCTATCTATAGATATATAAAGAAGAAACATGTATAAAAGTATACACATACACATATGTGTATATATAGTATATGTATATATACTTTTTTATACATAAACATACAGTATACATATATAAAGTATATACACACATACATATAAAAGTATATATGCATGCAAATATGTGAAGAATGTGGCTTTATCTTTTTTTCTTTTCAAGGCTAAACACTTCAACTCCTTCAACAGTATGTGACAAGGTTTCCTGCTTTATCAAAATACCACCTAATATTTGCATGCTATTTATGGTTTCTAAGCTTTTTCACTAATCTATTATCTTTCTTTTTTGACTGGTTTCTAAGGGACTCACAACAACTAGGCAAAGCAGGTATTATTAATCCCATTTAGAGATCTGAAAGTGGAGCCTCATACATTTTTAAAACTTGGCCAAAATTACATGAGTCACAAGCTAGGACTCAAATCTAACCCTCTTTACCCCTTAGCATATTTATTTGACAATCGGTTACAATTCTTTTAATCACAAGTAACAGAAAATTCAGCACAAATTGACTTGAAGGGGAAAAAAAGAAAGTTACAGTCTCATGAGAGAACATAAAAGAACTTTAGTGTGGGCTCCATCTAGCATGCAAACAATGTGATTGGGATACCAATTTCTTCAGTTCTTAGTTCTGCCAATGATGTTGTTTCTATTTTCTCAAAAGCTCTACATATATGGTCCCAAGACAATTACTAACAGCTTTAAAGATTTTCTCATTTTCTTACTGTGAAAAACAGAGTTTAATATACCTGAGGAGGCAAGTCCTCAAATTGCGTCTGAAGAGCTTGGCTCAAATTATGTATGCATCCTTGGAACATGGGGATGGAAAACAATTATTAGCCTAGATCAACAAGTATCTATATGTAAATTAGAAAGTAGGTTAAATTTCCTCTAAACCACATCGCTAAAAAATAAACTATCAAATGGGAACAGAGGAATAGACGCTGAGGAGGTACAAATGAATGTCTAAGACATTCTCATTCTGATTTGGAAATGTCTCTTTGAAAACATGGTATCTTTTGAATGTATATGAATGGTATAATTAAATGTAATGCTTCTATTTGACCAGTGAAAGAGAGTGTACTACTTTACTATGACCTAAAAATTCTACTTGTATTCATGCAGCCATTCATCACTGTAGCGCAAATATACACTAGTTGTTCAAAGTAAACATTTTTCTGAAGCTGAAAGTAATTATCCTTGACCTCTCAGAGTATTTTCCAAGTTTTTCATTGAGTAACAATAATAAGAATCAGTTCAGTTTGGCATCCAACTGACAGTGTGATGAATACTTCTTCAAAAAGGGGATAATAACATCCAAAGCACTATTTTAAATAACTCTAATCTTGGTAAAATGTTCCAATTAAAAGCTACCAAAACTCTAAGAGCCAAATTGTGTTGTTGGAGACCCAGTTGATTTTTTAGAGATTAGTATGTCTCCTTAAAATATAATAAATACACAGTATATATACTTTTGTATCTGTGTATATAGTATGTGCATATATACTTTTATACATAAAGTATACATACATAAAGTACATACATTCATACATATAAAAGTATATATGCATGCAAATATGTGAATAATGTGGCTTTATCTTTCTTTCTTTTCAAGGCTAAAAGCTTCACCTCCTTTAACAGTATGTGACAAGGTTTCCTGCTTTGTCAAAATACCACCTAATATTTGCATGCTATTTATGGTTTCTAAGTTTTTTCACTAATCTATTATCTTTCTTTTTTGACTTGTTTCTAAGGGCCTCACAACAACTAGGCAAAGCAGGTATTATTAATCCCATTTAGAGACCTGAAAGTGCTGGTCCTATATATTAATCTATTGCAGTTTGTTAAGATTCAGCTGCTCCTTTCAAGGTAATCTATTGGAGAAGACATAGGTCTTTTTATAATAATATGGCCGAGCAGTAGTATAGTTATATACTGAATGCTCAAGAGGAGCGCTTGATTTAATCTGCAAGGAGGAAATAAAAATTTTATAGAGGGTAAAAAATGGTGAATTATGAAATAAGAGTGGGTTTTGCCTGGCAGTAAGCAATGGGATTCTAGGCTGATGGTGCAGTATGAACCAAGGCCCAAGACCATAAAATAGCACACTATAAGTACCAGCCATTTGCTTCTAAAAGCAGGAAATGTGAAACAGAGCAGCAGAAGATGAGTTAGACAGGTAAAGACCAGATCAATGAAAGATGTATGTTTTATGCTAAGTCGTTTGAACTTTTATCTTACAGGCTACAGGGAGGCACTGAAGACTTTCAAGTGGGAGAATGACATCCATTTTTTGCTCTAAGTTGAAAAGGCACAAAACTGGAGGTAAAGAAGTCTATATAGGAGGTCAAGGTAAGCATTAAAAATATTAACTGAGACAAAGATAACAGGTTTGAAGTAAGTGTATATGTTTAAGGATTATTTTTCAGGTAAAATAGAAAGGTTTGGATAATTAAAAGATGTGAGGTGGGTGGATTACAAGGTCAGTAGTTGAGACCAGTCTAGCCAATATGGTGAAACCCCATCTCTACTAAAAATACAAACATTAGCCAGGCATGGCGGCATGCGCCTGTAGTTGTAGCTATTCGGGAGGCTGAGGCAGAAGAATCACTTGAAGCCAGGAGGCGGAGGTTGCAGTGAGCTAAGATGGTACCACAGCACTCCAGCCTGGGTGACAGAGTGAGACTCCATCTCAAAATAAAATAAAATAAAATAAAATAAAAAAGATATGCAAATGAGGACAAAAGGAAAAATCTAGGATGAATTCTCATTCTTTGGACTGGAGAACTTGGCAGATGTTGTGTTACAGACATCTCACTGAATGACTATAACTGAAGAAAAATAGAAGGAAGAAAGGACTTGGATGAAAAGGTATCATTTCTCTATAGATATGATACATTTGATAATTTAAAATGTCATTATGATTTTATTACCAACTAGGTTACTATCAAAGTATTGTAAATAAGAACTTTTTTTTTTTTTTGAGACGGAGTCTTGCTCTGTCACCCAGGCTGGAGTGCAGTGGCCGGATCTCAGCTCACTGAAGCTCCGCGTCCTGGGTTCACGCCATTCTCCTGCCTCAGCCTCCTAAGTAGCTGGGACTACAGGCGCCTGCCACCTCGCCCGGCTAGTTTTTTTGGGAAAAAAAACTATTTTTTTAGTAGAGACGGGGTTTCACTGTGTTAGCAAGGATGGTCTCGATCTCCTGACCTCGTGATCCGCCCGTCTCGGCCTCCCAAAGTGCTGGGATTACAGGCTTGAGCCACCGTGCCCGGCCATAAATAAGAACTTAAAAATGAATGAATGAATCAAAACTAAAGAAGTCAGCACAGAAAAACTTCAGGGTTGTGAAACTAGCCTGCTAAGCTAAAACAGAAATGTTATTTCCTTTTTTAAAAGAGGGGTCAGGTGGCAGTACTAAATTTCTTAAGGAAAATTTAACCACTGATTGTAATGTCTGTGGCTTCTGGGGAAAACATAACCCCAAATTACAGTGGCTGTGGTTATAACTATTATGAAGAGCTTCCAACGTCAGACATCGTTTCAGGGTCTGTATGCACTGGAGTTCTTTTACAGGACTTTGCTAGAACAGCAAAATTAATGACTATCCTCTTTTTGCCTACTTTGGTGTCAATAACAAACGTCCTTTCCGTTACTTAACAAAGACTTTTAAGTGACTCAGAATTAATTTAATATGAAAATCAATAAGCCAAGGTCATAAATTTCCTTTTAGTATCTCAGAAAAAATGTACAATCTACAATCAATGCTAAGAATTAGTCTTAACTTGCGATCAAGGCCAAAGGAAAACATCTCTCAAATAAATTCTGAGAATTATCTACCACAATCCTTAGGTACTCGGTTTTCTGTCACAGTTTAACATTTATCTCCTCAGTAAATCCAGTACTAGCAGAGAGGAAATCTAGAGGTAAATTCTAAAGCAGAAGCTGATTTTTCCCTTTTCATTTCTCAGGAATAATTTAGGTGGCTTAAGTTACACAATGTTTTTGCGTTGCCACACTAGATCATTTCCTAATTTCTACTGTGACTTAGTAGACAAAGAAATATATTAATTGCTGTTAATTATGGTTTTAGTTTTCTTTAAAAGAACATTCAAGTGCTGTGAAGTGACCTTCACCTTAGAATTTAAAAATGGCTTCCAAGCTTTTAAAAAGTCAGTGCCTTCAGTTAATACTCAGAACAGTTTATAGGTCCCTGGAGAGGGCCTCTTCAGGCTCCATGTATCCCAACTAGCTGCCAGACAGAATGAGCAGTGGCCTCTGCATCTAGGCAGGGGCTCAGTAGAAAGTGGCAGAAGCTGCTGTTCATAGTGGTGACCTGAGCTTCCTAGAAAGTCTGGATGAATGCCTGGCTACTCAATCATGGGTTACAGGGTGACACAGACAGCACCAGTAAGTTTAACACTTTCATTATTTCATCTGAGTACATGTGAAATATGTTACATGTGAAACTATTTACAGTATTACACAGTAATATTTACAGTATTACACAGTTAATCTAAAGTGGCCATATTCTTTCTAGGTAGAAGATGGACACAATCCATAAAAGAATGTCATAAAATCTTATCCAGAAAATATTTCCTGTTTATTTATTTGGTTTTAAATAACAACTATATGCTTATTAATCGAAAATTTCTATTTCCAGCCCTGACAACTCCCCTGAATTCCATTTCTAAATTTCTAACTGCCTACTCAACATTTCCTCTAGGCTCATGAATAAGCATCACACATTTAATACACACAAATTAGATTTTTTTTTTTTTTTTTTTTTTTTTTTTGAGACAGAGTCTTGCTCTGTCGCCCAGGCTGGAGTGCCATGGCCGGATCTCAGCTCACTGCAAGCTCCACCTCCCGGGTTTATGCCATTCTCCTGCCTCAGCCTCCCAAGTAGCTGGGACTACAGGCACCCGCCACCTCGCCCGGCTAGTTTTTTTTTTGTAGTTTTTAGTAGAGTCTCGGTCTGACGCCCAGGCTGGAGTGCAGTGGCTGGATCTCAGCTCACTGCAAGATCTGCCTCCCGGGTTTACGCCATTCTCCTGCCTCAGCCTCCGGAGTAGCTGGGACTACAGGTGCCGGACACCCTGCCCGGCTAGTTTTTTTGTATTTTTTAGTAGAGACGGGGTTTCACCATGTTAGCCAGGATGGTCTCGATCTCCTGACCTCATGATCCGCCCGTCTCGGCCTCCCAAAGTGCTGGGATTACAGGCTTGAGCCACCGCACCCGGCCACAAATTAGATTTTTTAATCCCATGAAACTTAACCTTTTCTCACCTCAGTAAATGAAATTACTTCCAAAATCATCATCCATCCAGTTATTCTGAAAGTCATTTGTTTTTTAAAATCAGCTCTATTAAGGTATTACTTACCTATAATTTTCACGAATATTAAGTGTGTAATTTGGTAAGTTTTGCCAAATAGAAGCGCTATCACAATCAAGATAAAAAACATTATCATTGCCCTCGAAAAATTCCCCTGCCCCCAGATATTGTAACTAGTTATGTGTCTTCTCTCATATCGCTTTTGTCTTCTCTAGAATCTCATATAAATTGAATTATATGAAATGAAAATTTACTGGGTTTGGCTTCTTTCCTAACTATATTGTCTAAAGAAATCCCCTACAACCATTATCAGCTAAATATATAACCCCGAATTTTTTCTTCCTAGCCCACAGCACCACACGGCATTATCTTGCGTATCATAGCTGTTTTCCAAC
The DNA here is from genome assembly GCF_002776525.5 of Piliocolobus tephrosceles. Taxonomy (NCBI): domain Eukaryota; kingdom Metazoa; phylum Chordata; class Mammalia; order Primates; family Cercopithecidae; genus Piliocolobus; species Piliocolobus tephrosceles. The sequence goes on along the minus strand of NC_045443.1, from coordinate 28,730,204 downwards.
TTGAATGTTAGCTCTATGAAAGCACAGGGGCCTTGTCTATCTTGCTTAATGTTGTGTGTCAGAAACGTCTAACAGTGCCAATACATGGCAGAGGCACCATAAATGTTACAGAATGGATGAATACATAAAAGTAACACCTTCTTAAAATTTTGCCTATAGAACTTATCTGTTAATTTCCTAGGATCATTTCATATATTAAATGATAAATGACATAAATCTGTACTTTATACTAAGATGAGAACACAGGGAGATAGAATCGAGTAGTGGCAAATTAAAGGCCTCAGGAGTTACGCTGCCTGAACTTGAATACTGTCTGCTGACTTTTCTAAAAAGTCACATGGCCTAAAACAAGTTACATAATCTCTGTAAGCTTTAGTCTCCCCATCTGTATCAATGGGGATAATAATAGTACCTACTTCATAATGTGGTTGTGAGGAATTGAGATGAAACATCTAAAAAAATTATAAAAGTGCTCAGCACTTAGAATTGAATTAATAAGTCAATATTGTTAATTATTGCCATCCCCACCACCACCAATTCTGCTATTATCTTACTGCTACTATTTTCTGCAGGCAAAGCTACAAAAAAACAAAAACAAAAATAAATAAAAATACCTTTTTAGCTAAACTAGCTTAATATATTTGCTTAGAATAAAGGCAACTTAATGAAACTTGAATATGGGGAACTATTATTGTTTCCCTTATTGTTATCAGATAATGATCTGTCAGCTTTTGTAATGCCCTTTATTTGAGGGATTTTCCTAAAAGAAGTAACAAGGACATTAATTATAAATGTGAAACTCATAGTTAAAATCCTCCAGGATATGCACAGAATGAAGAGGCAGTATTTCAGATTCCTATCACTAGCAGCCCAGGGGTAAAGTCTATTTATAAATTGTATTTCTAGTCTTGCAACAAAACTAATTTAGGACAATTAATTAAACTCATGGGACTTTATACAAACCAATCTGTAGTAATATATTAGTTTTTCCAATTGGCTTTTCCTAGGAAACTAATATGATTAATTAATAAATGCCATCTATAAACTTATTTGAAAATTTTGGACAAATACAATTAAGTCATTAAAAGCATCTTCTGGGAAGTGTACCCTTCAAGGATATTTACTGCGTGTTTCCTACATGCTTATTTTTCTTGTAGCTGGTATTTTACAGCTAGCATAATTTTCATTTTGTTTAATGATTATAATCAGATACATTATTAATTTACTTTTTCCTTTACCTTGGGAATTTAGAAAAACGTTAAAATACCAGATGATGTCAACAAGAGGTGAAACAGGAAAACCCTGGATCCTTTGTCCTTCCACGGACACACTCAATTAACAACGATGCATGCACAAATACCCTTTGTGGAAAATTCAGACACAAATTGAGAGAGTCCTTCACCCTGGGCAAGCATGAAACCAACTACATTGAAACTGGTAGGAAAACTCAAGACCTAACTCTCACCACAATCCCTATACCCAATACAGTGCCATATGATCCAAAGGAAATCCACAGCTCTCAACTTCTCTGGTGGGGAGAAAGTTGGATTACATGTCCAATCAACCTTCCTAGAAACTACCCAGGTTACCCGCTTCAGTCTTACCTATCTCAGAGCAGTAACAGGACCTGGCATACCACTGATGCCTAGAGGCCAGTGAGAACAAAGATGGTGGATTAAATTAACAAGTAAACAGTTGCTATAGCCCACCCACCTGCTCAGTCCAAGAAAGAGGGCAAAAAACCTCAGATGGCAGCTTCTCCCTGGGGAGGGAAACAGTTGGACTACATGTCCAAAGTTCTAATTTTTCCAGGGGCTCCTGGGAAACTGGCTTCTGTCTCACCTATCTGCGAGCACTGGAACACCATGTACTTTAGACACCTATGGGGTGCCAACAACAAACACAGCAGTATGGATTAGCATAAACATTTGAGAGGCCCACAAAATCTCTGATTACGTTGATTGGTGTGGTTCTTCACCAGTACAAGGCGAGTCAATGAAGACTGTGAGAGGTAGCTGTTATTTCTAATGGATAGAAACCAACATACAGAGTCAAGAAAAATAAATAAGGAACAATGTTCCAAACAAAGAAATAAATGTCCTGAAATCCACCTAAATGATACAGAGATATATAATTTAACTTGGCAGAGACTTTCTAGCAAAACGTGCAAACGTGTAAGGAAATTAATGTAATTTATTCAAGACATGTTTAGATTGTCTTCACCATATTCTGAACCTACAGAGGACAAATTTCAAAGTAGTGTATCATATACTGCATGTTTCTTGTAGACTTTTGACAAATCAGCAGAGAAGTGTGCTCTTTAAGATATATTTTTTCCATTAGGATGATGAATATGTGCTGATTTTTTCATTCCTTCTTACCCAATTTAAGGGATGAATGGCCCACATCAATGTGAGGTTACAGGAATGTTTGGGGTCATAAAACAAATTTAAATAAACTCTCCCAAATAAGAACTTAGCCAATGAACTTGACCTTACTGGCATGAAATTTCAACCAACTGAAGTGACAGACAAACACTTTATATGCGATAGGTACTCAATATACATTTATTGATAGGTTACAGTAAGAATTAAAAGGTAATACTGCTTTAGTGAAAAAAATGCAAGAAAAAAAAAGATCTGCTACTGTAGTACTGTTATCTTACCATAGATGCTATCTACAGATCTGTTTAATTTTTGTAATAAATGGGTAACTGTGTGTTCCTGAGAATAAACAAGTGACATCTTTAAAAAATGTAACTTTTGTCTGGGGTATTAAAAACTCTGAGCTTTTTAAGGCTTCATTAAGATTAATGAGTCATAAAAAAAAATCTGGGTTGATCTGAAAGGTTAGTCATTTTAGCAGCATTTATAATGTGAATGAACAATTGTAGTATATTTAACAGTTTGAACATGAGAAACCGAGTTCTTTTGCTTTTGATACTTAAGGGAAGATTTATTTAAGTACTTCTGCCTATATATATATAAAAAGACTAATGATAAAATAGGACTGTGCAAATTCAATCACAGAAAAACAAACTAAGGTAATGTTTTTAATTGTTCAGATAAACAATCGAAAGTTATTTTGCATGTAGGCCACACCTGTTGATCGTTATGTATCTTTATGAGACTATAGGGAATATTTGTGAGGTTTTATTAATTATTGTTACCAACTATAGGTATAGAGATTTACAAATTAGAATTATAAATTAATTGAATCAAATTGTTTTCTACACAAATATATTATTTTGTATTGATTGAGTTTGTGTCCATGTGTGCGTGTTTGTCTCTATGTATGAGAAAAGGAAAAATAACACAAAGTTTAATGTATTTGCAATGACTAAACATAAATTTTGTTTTGACCTTTTAGAAAATAAAGTAAACGGGTAAAATGGTCAGTTACTAAGTTTTCAATATCAGAAAGATGAAAGCACATTAAAATATTAAAAATGATTAATTCAAAATATTAACATCAAAATGAAAATTAAAAATTAAAAAGTCATAAGTATCTACTAAGGTTGTTTTAAGTAAAATAAAAGAGTAAGGGTACTTCATTTTGAGAAAAATGAGAAAAAAAGTAAATATTTACAAACAGTTAATATTACTAACCTGACTTATTTTTCTTTGTTCTTGTATAGCTTTTTGAATTTCCTGAGATACTTTTTCTTGATCTTTTGCATGTTCTGTCTTCCATAATTCCCTTTCTTCAGCATGGGCTTTTTCCAAATTTTTTCTTTCTTCTTCTATGGCTTTTAAAACTGCATCCTTCATTGCTTCTTTTTCAAGCTTCAAAATAAATAAAGACCAGAACAAATTTGAAAGATTGACTGCATAATGATTTCTTGAGTAAGACAGACTTGGTTAACCTAAAAGATAAAAAAACTTTGATCCTATAGTGTTTAGTTCTCACATTGCTATTTTTATGCATAGCAAATAACTGCTATAAAATAAAATCTATTATTCTTTTTTATACAAATATTCCTACTTAATTTCCATGGCATTTCTAATCTTCAAAGAAATCAGGTCTTAGGGTGAAGTAGCAGATTTCAAACTATATAGTCTAAGGATCCGTTTACAATCTTAAAATTATTGAGGATATCAAAGAGATTTTGTTTATGCTGATCACATGTATTAATACATACCATATTAGAAATTCAAGAAAAAATAAAATTCATTTAAAATTAATATCATTAACTGCATTGATATTAATATATTTTATGAAAAATAACTCTTTCCAAAATTAAAAAAGGAAAATTCCACTGTATGTGTCTTTAAACCTCTTTAATATCTGACTTAATACAAGACAGCTAAATTAATTCCTTTTTCTCCCTTCTGTGTGAAATCTGTAATGGTGTTTTTTAGTTGAAGTATGTAAAGAAAACCCAGTCTCATACAGATAGGTAGTGGGAAAAACTGAGTATTTAGTAGCCAGTTTAGATAACTGTAGATATTCTTGATGATTTCACATCAGAACTTGACAAGGACTAGTTCTTAAAGGTTACATGGCATAATGAAAATAAAATTATGTCAAATGAAAATTTCATGTTATTATATTACAGTCCTTTCTTGTACTCTGAATGAATCATTTATTGATACATAATTTTTAACATTTTTATGGGAAAAATAATGATTTATTGAGTTACATGTCTTCTCCAGATGCTGACACATTTCTTTGTACCAAAATTTTAAAATCACATTTGTTAATGTTACCATAAATCTCATTCAGGAACATACGTATTGGAAAACAGATACAAATTTTCTAAAATTCGACTTTTTGCTTTAAATCACCTCAAACTCTATTCCAAAGAAAGAGTGCTACTTTCCATTTTGTTCTTAAATCCATACTCTAGCAGTATACAACTTGGCCACCTTCTACATTATTCACATCAAACATATATGTTGACTCCATCTTCTCCATATTTCCAGAATTTGCCTATTTCTTTTCTTTCCAAACTGCTAAGTCTGTTTCTACCACTCACTATCTCGTAGCCAGAATTTTGATGCATTCTATGAATTCTTTCCCTGCCTCTAGCTTTTGTTGCCTCTAATTTCCCAAAAGTTAATGTCAATTACCATTACATCACAAACATGTTTTTAAAATATCAGTATGTCTCCCTTACCCTGTGGAATAAAATTCAAACTCTGTTCAGAATGCTAGCCATCCTTTCAGGCTGAATTCAAAAGTAATTTATTGTTTAAAAACTTCTAAGACATAGACATAAGATGTACACACTCATAATAATTTAATGCATTCCTCCTTGCCCTCTTGGTATATAAATAATATTTTTCTTATCTGATTATAAATTATTTAAGAAAAAGACAAAATCATAGTCATCCTTAAATGTAACCCTGGTATAGTGATACATAGATATGAGACATTCAATATTTGTTTGCTAAATTTAATTTTAAATCTAAAACTCAAAAATAAGTGTTAAAAGTGTATTTGTTGGTGTGTGTATATTTTATATCTATAAATACATGATTTAGATGAGTTATTTTAAACTTGGCTTTAAAAATTACTTACCTTGTCAGGGGTGGTGGCTCAAGCCTGTAATCCCAGCACTGTGGGAGGCCGAGACAGGCGGATCACAAGGTCAGGAGATCGAGACCATCCTGGCTAACCCGGTGAAATCCCGTCTCCACTAAAAAATACAAAAAACTAGCCGGGTGAGGTGGCGGGCACCTGTAATCCCAGCTACTCGGGAGGCTGAGGCGGGAGAATGGCGTAAACCCGGGAGGCGGAGCTTGCAGTGAGCTGAGATCCGGCCACTGTACTCCAGCCTGGGCGACAGAGTGAGACTCCGTCTCAAAAAAAAAAAAAAAAATTACTTACCTTGATACACAGATGCACACACAATCTCTAGTTAGATCCAACAAATCGCAGGTGGATATTAGTGTCCCAACATATATGATCTTTATAACAAGTAACTCATAACCTATATTGTAAAGCATTTCAATGCTACCATTATATTGTGTGATGTGAATTTAATAAGAATATAAGTAGTCATATCTTAAGTTTAAAATAAAAAAATAAAAATGTTGATTTTTATGGAATGAAATATTATATAAAAGATTCAGCATATTATTAATATATTCAGTTTTTTTATTTCCACTTACAAGCAACCCACTATTACAAATGGAAATACCTTTGCAGCGGATAGTAATGCCTCTTTATTTCTTTGCCTTTCTTCCTCCAAACATTTCTCCAATATTTCCTGTCAAATGATAAGACAGTTGGAAAAACATTAAATGTATTATTTGAGGTAACACATTCTTTCTATACTCTGAGCACAGTGAAAGTATTACCTTCTGTTCTTGAGATTGCTGAATCAAAGCTTCCTTTATTTTTTCTTTTAACAGTTCCTTCTCTGTATCTAGCATTTCAAGGAGCCTCTGATGCTACAAGGAATGATAAGCAAATTATATTATGGCTCTGAGACAGATGATCTATCAACAAGGAGAGTAGCTGGTAGAATTCATTTGTCCAGAAATATCGAAGTAGTTACAAAAGGAAAAGTTCCCTAAAATGAAGGCTTAGGAGAAAAAAATCACTAAAATCACCTTTCTATAATCAGCCAAGATACATTTCCTAGCCCCAAGTTCAACAGAGTATACGACAAGAAATCTAACTTAAGAACAACTAGTCAAAATTGAAAAATTATTCAGAAAATGATGTCTTTTCCAAAATTAAGTTTAGAAAAATTACTCACTAAAGTGATTATTATTAGCTTGCAGCAACAGAAGCAATGAAACAATTAGATGATAACTGAGAAACATAAAATATATGCTTGATGAACAACTATCATCATAGATTATTTGCGTTCCTAGTAAGGCATTGTTAAAAAAAAATTGAAAGATTTATTAATTGTTGTCACCTCAAGATTTTACCACAGATTCAAAAACTAAATCTATGAAATGAGTCCAAGAAATATCATGTAACAGGTAATATAAATGTGTATAAAGTTAATGTATCTATTTTCATTTTGATGTGCTACAGAAAAAGCTCACATAACTATCAACCAGTTATCACGGGATGTTTGAATAGAGTTTTCTGAGAATATTCAACTTTTGCAGCCTCAGTATCTCCAATAGCCATGAGCCAAATACTGTTCCAGAACAGTGCACTGATGTGGAAACAAAACCAAAAAATATGTATTGCTACTCATATATTTTTCATTAAGTTATTAAAGGCAAGTAAGACATTTTCTCAGATTTGGAATGCTATTTATATCCAAGCCTCCTTTAAATATGAACTCATCTGACATCCAATATTTTAAAATAGATTTATGTCTTTTAAAGTTGTTCTTATTTAAAACATTTTTAGGGAGAGAGTCTATATTGAGAGTAAGTGACCAAGCAGTTCATGTCTACTTAAGATAGTCTGTTATTCTTGTTTTTAATTATGCTACTTTTCATCTGTTTTTCAAGAGAATAAGTAAAATCACATGAAAGATGTGTTTTTTCCCTTAAAAACAAATCTAAACTGTGATATAAATCATTACATGACTCAGAAATTATGAGTACTATATGAAATTATGTAAGGCAGCTAATTAACAAATGAGTAGACTTACCACATAATTAATGTATAAGTATTAATAACAAACTTTAATTTTGTATTCTACATAAATCTAGATGCACACAGAATTTCATAGGATCAGAAACAATACCTAATCCTATTTGAAATATACATATGAGAAAATATGCAAATATATATACCAGGCAAATAATTAGACTTAAAAATGATAAAAAATTATAAGAGATGAAAATATTCAATTTAGACTTGGGAAGAGGTAAACATAACACAAATAAAGCAAAAATGTTTAGAATTAAAATATATAATAAAATTTTTGGAGTTATTAATAATTAGAACACAAATATTGCTTAAAAAGAACTGGTAATGTTAGCAAACTGAAACTAATATAAATCACTAATTGATTTGTTATAAGTGGGCTAAATTCCCTAACTGGCCCAATAAATACTAAATTTGAAGAGGGTACATTAGCTAAAATGACAATGTAATGTTTATAAAATTCATTCCTGAATGTCATTTCTTAATTCTGACAGTATCCTACAATAGAAGACAATTTTTGAACTTGTTTAAGAATAAACCTGAAATTACTGTTTGAAAGAAGCATCCTACATAAAATATAACCTAAGTAAAATCACAGATTCACTTGAGAAAATACAACTGGGTTACTGGCTTTTCTCAAACTTACAGATAATAACAGCACTTTTGAGGTTCCAGGCACTGTTGAAGTGCTTTACATGTAGTAGTACCACATTAAACTCTCACAACAAACTGCTGTATTCGTCCACATTCTTCTCATTTTCAGATGAGTCAGCTGAGACTTAGAGAGCCTAGGTAAGTTACTAGGTCTTTAATTATTTCAACCATAATCATACCCTATATAATCATTATCAGTAGTAGTAATTATCTAATACTAAAAGCAGCCCAGTACATTATACCTCGTTATTACCTATAGCAAATAAAAGCTACATAATGTAATCAGTATGTCAAGTAAGACCTCATTTTGATTTTGCTGTAATAGAATAAGACTAATCTATGCTTCCAATTTGGTCATTTCAGACTACTATTATTATTAAAATAAGATGATTTCCTGAATAAATTGCAATTGGTATTGAGACAGATGATTCAGAAAGATACTTAATGGCAAGGGGAAATTTTCTCCTTTCTTTCTTCTCTTTTTTCTTCTTCTTTCCCTCCCTCCCTCCCTCCTCTATGTTGACCAGGCTGGAATTGAACTCCTGAATTCACGTGATCTTCCCACCTCGGCTTCCCACCAAAGTGCTGGGATTACAGGCATGAGCCACCGTGCCCAGCCAAAATTTAGATCTTAAAATTAAACACAGATAATTTGTAAAGCAAACAAATAATTCACAAGAGGCTACTCAAAATCCATATGCTTCAATAAAATATATTTTGATTTTTGTAAAACTGATATATGCTAATTATAAAAAATATAAAGAAGTAAAAATTTCCCAGTGTCTCACTACCCAAAGAAAATCACTGATAGCATTTAGGCAAACATCCTTCTGGAGAGCTGGTTATTAAATATTTTATATAATGAATTTATATATAAATATTATTCTGTAACCTTTTGGAACTCTATGGTATAGCATTATTCGTTTTGTTTTGTTAAATTTAATATATATTTTGCCATTCTCCTTTTTATTGACTTTTATGTTGTTTCCAATTTTTCACTTTAAAAAAATGTTTATTTTTGTGCATGCATCTTTGTGAAACTTTACAATTATAGCCTTACGAGAAACTCCTAGAAACCATATTAACAGGCTGAAGATTGAGCAAGTTTTATATTTTACTGCATACTCTCAAACTGTACTCTAGAAAAAATACCAAATTACACCTTTTCTAACAAAGGAGACACCTCTACAGAAAAGAATCATGGACTGCTAGAGCAACTAATCAATGAAATTGTTCCACCCTTGGAGAAAGGAATCCTTGCTCTTTTTGTCCAGAAATACTTTGTATTTACTACTGACCAATCACTGCTATTTATTCCATCATTATCCCTTTCTAAAGTGGGCATTTTTGTTGCAGTTATTTGGTTCTTTTCTCTCTCTTACAAATCATAACTATAGTTTTTTTGAGGCTGTACAAGGTGGCTCACACATGTAAATCCAACACCTTGAGAGGCTAAGATGGACAGATTACTTGAGTCCAGGAGTTAGAGATCAGCCTGGGCAACAGGACAAAACCCTGGTCTCTACAAAAAATACAACAATTAGTTGGGCATAGTGGCATGAGCCTATAGTCCCAGCTACTTGGGAGGCTGAGGTGGGAGGATCACTTGAAGTAGGAGGACCTCTCACCTTCATAAAACTGTATTTATATTAAAACTACAAAAAACTATATAAATATTTTTTATAGTTTTTTGAAGGGGAGGGCTCTCCCTACTTCTGGACCGTCTCTGTTTCCTTGAAGTTTCTTTTCATTTGTTCCTTTGAGTCAGTAACTTTTTCATTTGAGATGTTTTTGTTTGGTAACAATTTTATGTTCATTCATATTAAAACCTCAAACACAAAAATGTTGAAAGGAAATTCTGTGTATGTGAGTAAGCTTCACAATAGCCACAAAAGGTATTGAACTAATTTTTCATGGTTGTGGAGATTCCCAAATGTTAGTTCTATGAACATTTTCTCTTGAGCCAGTCTTTTTGCTTAGAAAAAAATTCTCCAGTCTCCTAAGTGGTACTATGAGCCAAACTTTCAGCATTCTAGGATCAATGTGTTAAGAGGCATAGTGGAGACCTCACTGCTCAGTAATGGTCTTTGGTTTAATCTCCTTGTTTTTAGTCCCATGCCTTCTCTTGCTCTTTATGAGTTCAGAGATTATCTGCTTTGATTTCTCTTTTGTTCTGCTAGGGTGTACAATAAGTCCCGTACTTAAGTATGGTGTGTGTTAAGGATTAAATATTTTTTACCTCTCTCCCTCCCCCACAAATTTATATGCCGAAGCCCTAACCCACAATGTGATAGCAGTTGGAGATAGGGTCTTTAGGAGGTAACTGGGGTTAGACAAAGTCCTGAGGATAGGGAAAAGAGCACTCGCACATTCTCTCTATGTGCGCACACAGCAAGACTGTGGCTACCTACAAGCCAAAAGAAGAGGCCTACTCAGCAGAAACCTTGATCTTGGACTTTCTAGCCTCCAGAACTGTAAATATAAATTCCTGTTGTTTAAGCCAATCTATGGTGGGTGCTTTTTAACGGTAGCCTGAGCTGACTGAGACAGTGCACAAGAGGACTTGGGAACACAACTGCCAAGTCATATGGACTTTCAAACCATTCCTCTTGTTTTCAGAGCTACACGGCACCTAGTGTTTGTACCCATGGCTTTCGAGGGTTTTGCAGGACAAACCAGCTTCTTCATGGGTTCCACCTCAATAAACAAGATTACAACTTGCTTTTCTCTGCTAAATCAGTTGACAATTGTATACCTGTTATCTCCTTTCATATTTATTTGTCCTAGTCAGTTTTTGCTTGTTGGTTTTGTTTCAGTCCCTTTATGTGTCATTTTAGTGATCTGGGGTATTTTGTGGGGGAGGGGGACTAAGAGGTAGGACAGATTAGTGTTTTAAATCACCAAATCCAGCTCTGAACCCTTGGCAAGTTATCCAACCATCCCAAATAATTCTAATACCCACCATTAAATAGTCAAATGTCAACTAAATTATCACTCACTTGATATTAGTTCCTAAAACTGTACATGCCAATAATAAATGTAAGTGTTAGATAGCATTCCTTTGAAAATAGATTTAAACAAACTGATATATAACTAAGACTAACATTTTAAATTTCTTTACGATGACACTAGGTCAAAACATCAGAAGGAGAAAAGGTATAGGTTAGCTAATATAGAAGTGAGAAAAAAAAAAAGAAAAGGTGGTGGGGAAGGATACTGTCTGCTGAAATGTTTCTATTGTTTTTAATAAATTCCTAATCTTTCTATCCTCCCACGATTGAGCAGAAGGAACTGCTTTTTTGGGGAAAAAAAAATCTTTAAGAAAAACTTTTATTTTAGGTTCAGGAGTACACATGAAAGTTTGTTACATAGTTGAACTTGTGTCACGTGGGTTTGTTGTGCAGATTATTTCATCACCAAAGTATGAAGCCCAGTACCGGAGAGTTCTCTTTATTGCTCCTCTCCCTCCTCCTACCCTCCACCCTCAAAGTAGACCCCGGTCTACTTTGTTGTTCCCTTCTTTGTATTCATGAGTTCTTATATTTAGTTCTCACTTGTAAGTGAGAACATGAGGTATTTGGTATTCTATTCCTGCATTAGTTTGCTAAAGGTAATAGCCTCCATAGCCTCCAGCTCCATCCATGTTCCCACAAACACATGACCTTGTCTTTTTTTTTTTTTTTTCTTTGAGACGGAGTCTCGCTCTGTATCCCAGGCTGGAGTGCAGTGGCCGGATCTCAGCTCACTGCAAGCTCCGCCTTCCGGGTTTAGGCCATTCTCCCGCCTCAGCCTCCCGAGTAGCTGGGACTACAGGCGCCCGCCACCTCGCCGGGCTAGTTTTTTTTTTTTTTGTATTTTCAGTAGAGACGGGGTTTCACCGTGTTAGCCAGGATGGTCTCGATCTCCTGACCTCGTGATCCGCCCGTCTCGGCCTCCCAAAGTGCTGGAATTACAGGCTTGAGCCACCGCGCCCAGCCTACTAACTTTGTCTTTTTAATGGCTGCATAGTATTCCATCTTAAAATGGTAGAGGAAGTATCTCCACAGGACTTATATTGGTACTATTCTCCAAATGTCATCTCTCTTGGCTAGTTGGCTGCCCAAGTTTTATTTTGTGATTATTTTTCACAAATATTACATTCATACAATCTTACCCATCACAATTGAAATGTGAATTGTTCAGAGGAAAATAAATTTCTAAATTATCGTTATCCATGCCCCAAGACAAATTTCAGCATTTAAAAATTGTGATAGAAAATTTTTGTAAATGAATGCCATTCTTCTCCACCTCAATAGGTTTCATAAGATATAATTTAATTTGTTGCTGATGGGCAGACTTCTACAACGAATAAATTATTTAGCACAACAATTCCATCAGGGGCACCTTAAATGAATTTACTGTGCTATCATTCAGTTTGTTAAATAACCCTAGAGAAATAGGGCTATGCTATTCCTAGAGGCCTATGACCAATGATGCTATCATCATTCCCCTAGACTGAAGGGCTTAGGGATATAGAAATCATATGGTCAAAAACCAGTAAACAGGCTCTGTAAACTATTGTTACCACAGTATAGAAATTTATAGTTTGTGTTAGCAAGTTTTATAAACATTTATTAATTTTTATATCTATTGGACCTAATAATAAAACATCAGGGTTATACTTTATTTTCCATTTTGTTTTTCTAGTGATTTTTATTCTGTTTTGTACAAGTTATCTTGAGAAACACTGTCAAGAGTACATGCTAATAGTGTCACACACACGTCTAAGTCTCAATGCCAATGGCTCTACTGCTAGTCTCATTTTTCTTTTTTTCATCGTCATACTTTTTCTTTCTATTGGCATTAAGTACTATCAAACATTCTGTTGCCTGCCATCCATTTGTTGCTTCCATTAGACCTTACAGAAGTTTACCCTCTAGAGGCTCTCAGTTTATTTATGGAATAAAGCAAACACAGGCATTCATGCATGCATGAATGAATGAAAGAATAAATAAAAATTTACAAACACTTTGCTCTACACAGCCTCTTTTATTTGCTTTTTCTCAGCCTGTTTTTGTCTCTTGTTCTCTATATCCCTTGGCATTACTGCTATGTGGTCAGTTTTTATTTTTGTTTTAACTATTATTTTTACAATAAGTATGTTCTTTTCCTTTCTGCCTGATAAAGTTCCATAGTAATCAGCTGTTTTCACAGTGGTTCATTGCTTTTTTCAGATGTTTGAGGTTAACAGGAGTGTATCCTTGAGACTCGGAGTCCTGTTTTCTTCTTGTTTGTATGTTCCTAACTCCTAGCATGAGGCCAGGAAAGTAATTAGCAAATGCTTATTGAATGAATAATCCAATCAATGAATAATGGGAGGGAATGCACCAACAGACTTGTACAAAAATAAACAAGTGGAGAAGGACAAACTAGATAATCTGAGCAAATGTCAGAATGATAGAATATTATGATGGAAAGGAAATTTACATTATCTAGTTCTACTACCAACAGAAAGTATAAGGGACATAGAATTTGAAGACCATGGTTCTGGTTTTAGGTCTGACATTTGTTAGCAGAATGAAGGACAAATCATTCATATACTTATTAATAAATATGTACCGATTGCCTGCATTGTACCAGGTAGTCATAAGACTGGGGTAACAAGTAAAAAAGACAGGTGGAAAGTTTCTATTCTCAGACATCCACATTCTGAGAAAAAAGGTGAAAATCACCACAAACAAGTAATAAATACAGGAATAATGTAATTTCAGAAGTTATTATGAGCTGTGAAGGGAATAAAAGGTTGATGAAATTTAAAAAGTAAGAGAAGAGGAAGGATTAGCTCCTTCAGATGAAGTGTTCATGTCATGTAACATCGCTTCAGTTTTTCTACAAAATGAGAAAAATGCCACCTCACAGGACTAACGTGATGACCATCTGAAATAATCTGTGTGAAAGTATTTTTTAAAAAGTGTGATAACTCTTTACAAATGTAAGAGTTTGTTAACAAAAACAATCTAAACAAGTGGTCTCCCAGAGTAAACATCCCCATATATATGCAGAAAATACCATTTCCTACGAGTTTGTTCCACTGTGCTAGAAAGTTATGTTATAATGAGCTAAAAACTTTTCATACAAACTCAACTCGGTCTGCTTGAGTCACAAAAAACAGTCTAACTTCTTTTTAAAAATTAAAAAAAACAATCCTGCTTTTCCTCACATCTCCCAAAAGTTCTCCACCATATCAGACACTGACACTTGCATTAGTGACTCTTCATGTGATCTGCTTTCAATTCCCTTAAAACCATGCATGCTTTCCTCAAGATGTTTAACCATGTACTGTTTTCATGAGAGCAGCCATTAATAAAAATAATATATGCAGTGATGATTAGGGCAATATTAGCTATTATTACAACCCCTTAGTCTCAGAGTTTAATACAATCAGTTTAATTTTAATGTTTCTAACAGTCCAATGTTTATAGATGATCTCATCACCGGTGACTTGAAAGCCCAGTCTCCTTTCATTCTGTGGCCCCATCTTGTCCTATTAACATAAAGCCCTCCACATTCAGCTAGTGAATAAAAAGAGGATAGAGCAAATGGACTTTTAGCCACTTCTACAACATGAACTATCAATGTCCTCTTTTTAGATCAACCAGATCATAATTTGTATCACAAAGTGAGAAGATAACAAAGGGATGTGTCCATGCACCATCCAAGTGTAAATCCAAACTCTACAAATAACCATATATTAACGCAAACCTAAGGCATAATTTTGTATATTTAGGGTTCAATAAAGTAGCAAGATAAGCCAGTGTTCGCCATTTGAATAACTGCACACATTCACTGAGAATCCATTTGGGGAATCAAACTCAACTTACCAAATGTGTATATGTATAACAGATTGCATACATGGTCCTAAAGATCTTATCATAATCTAATGAAAGAAAAAGTAACATGAAACATAAGATCACATTAAAAAGGAAAAAATACCTAGGTAAAGGTATAGGAAATAATTGTTTAATTTCTGACAAGGCATAGCATCAGAAACAATTTGTATAGTTAAATGTGAGAAGGGCTCCAAGGTAAAAGTGGGATCTAACAGAAAAAAAGGAAAAGAGGGTTTTCTAGGCAGAAGGAACATGTTAGTTCCTATTCTAGGAGAAATAAAGGGTACTCCAGGAACACAAGCATGAATATGTGAAGGCTGTGGGAGGAGCTTAAACAAAGGTAGGATGAGGTCAAATTGTCTGAATGTTTGCAAATTAAGAAATAGAACATTTTTAAATTCCTTGTATGATAATGATACTACTTGATGCAGAGTGGTATGTGAAATGAAAAGAATAAAATTTCAAGGGGCAAAGAAAACTCATCAACCAGAAAAAAAACAATATGGGAAGTGGGACTAGAAAGGAAGAATAGAAATTTCACAACACAGAGTCACTAAGAGATAGCAATTAATCAGGCAGAGAAGAGAGAAGAATGAGTAAAGATGAGTAAGATCTGCAGCTTGGGTACCTGGACAAATGGTGATGTCATAACTAGACAAAAGGAAGAGAAATAGGCTTGAGAACAACAGAGCAAATTGCTTGGTTTTGGAAATGTTGAATTAAAGATGCCAATGGAATATTAACTTTCAGTATGCTGTTCAGAAGTCTGTTGAAGTATTAAAGTTTAGAAGAGAGGTCAAGGGCAGCAAATTGTATCTCTGACAAGAAAATGGAATATAACCTAGACTAAGAAATGTTGTTTAACTCTTTTATTTATTCATTTTTTAATCTAGGACTCCTTTTCTGGATTATCCTAATTAACCATTAAGGGAGAAGAATTAAGATCTAGATTATAACAGATAATTCATTAAACTAGAACTTGGAAGAAAAAAATTAAAACCATCAGATTTCTACTTAAAAAAATTACAGAACATCGTATTTTCTTCTCCTTCCAACTTCAACAGATACAGGACACTAGAAACCTTTTAAGCTGTGAGCCGTTGTAACATACAATCTATATATGGACACATAAACAAGGTTACCTTATAAAAGCCTCCTGCATATATTCAGTACTATTTTATACAGGCTTTTCTTCTTATAGGAAACAGTTATAGAATTGATACCAAAATCTGAGACAAGTTAGGTACTTATTCCCTTCATTCATGAAAACAAACAAACAAACAAATAAACAAACAAACACACTTTGACATTTGATCATAAAATACTTTAAAACCCTGTTCCCTTGTAAAATATTGTCAATTATTTCAAAATCGATTTTTGTTTCTGATCTAAAATGAACATATACACTTTCTCATTGCTATCTACTGCAAATACAGAATACTCACTCAAGAGTTTATTGTCCCAGTTCATACTCACTCCCTTTTTAATTTGGTATTCTAGATCCATGCCCTCTAAGTGAACAAGAAAGATAAGCCAGGAAGTTGAAAGTATATTTTTGTTCTTGGTATGTGAAACTTTCAAACTTCACAAATCTTTTTCGGATCACTCTAAAAATCTAAAACAGCCTTATTACACAGTATGTGCCATTCACAGCAGCAAATTGGCCTTTTCAGAAAATTGCCCTTGTATCATGTTTTCAGAGCTATGTATAATGACACTGTGAGTTCAAATCTTCAAAGAATCCTTGGCAAACAAGGACTCAAAAACTCTGGTCTATCATATAGAGTCTAAACTCCTAATCATTTCATACACATAACAATGTGGTTCTAAGTAAAATATGCCATGAATTTTCATGAATGCCTGAAATAGCCTTTTCTCAACACTTCATTCTTAATACTCCTCAGTCTATCACCTAGAGAATGACAACACATCCTCTTGGATTCAATGTGTTCTCTGAATAAACAGGCAGTAGTAATTCCTCTTTTGTTTGTGGTTGGTCTTTTCACACTTAAACATTTACTGCAGAATGCTTTAAACATACAGATAGTAAACAAAACAGAATAATGGAACTCTCTACACCTATCATTCACTTTCAACAATTATCAATATTCTGCCAATCTTTTATCATCTGTAATGCCACCCACTACCTACTTGATAATGATGATTTTAAAATTCTTTTTCTTTAGGTAAATTTTACATACATGAAAATACATAAATCTTAGCTATACAATTTTGAACAATCTTAGTTATGCACTTAGCTGTGTGATACACATCTTTATCATGATATAGAACATTTTCATTGCCCCCAAAATTTCCCTTTACCCCAAAGCAACAACAGTTTTGATATTCTCCTCTGACCATATATCATATGCATACACGCATATATGTATGTATATATATGAGATATATACATATATGCATACACACAGGTTTCATTGCTCTGCCAAAAAATCTGTAATACTCATCCCTACAAGTTAGTTGTATGTATCTGTAGTTGATTCCTTCTTATTACTAAGCAGCATTCCTCTGTATAAATATGCCATAATTTGTTTACCCATTCTCCTGATGACAGACATTTAGAACTGCTTCCAGTTATTGGCTACTGTGAATAAAGGAATCACAGACATTCTTTGATATAACATTTTTATTTCTTTTGCATAAATACTTAGGACTGTGTATGATTAAATTTATTAAAAACTGTCAAATCTTTTTCCAAAATGGTTGTACTACCAGTAATGTATGAGAGTTCCTATTGGTTTACATACTCACCATTTGGTGATTTCAGTCTGTTAAATTTTAGCCATTTTACTGGATGTACAAAAGTCTCTCTCTCATTGTGGTTTTAAACTGAATTTCCATAATGATTAAAAATGTTAAATATTTTATCATGTGCTTATTGGTTATTCTTTTATTTTCTAAGTTTTTTCTTTTTCTTTTCTATTTTTTTGAGACGGAGTCTCACTCTGTTGCCCAGGCTGGAGTGCAGTGGCACAATCTTGGCTCACTGCAACCTCAACCTCCCAGGTTCAAATCATTCTCCTGTCTCAGCCTCCTGAGTAGCTGGGATTACAGGCGCACACCACCATGCTCGGCTAATTTTTGTATTTTAGTAGAGATGGGGTTTCACTGTGTTGCCCAGGCTGGTCTTGAACTCCTGAGCTCAGGCAATCCGCCCACCTAGGCCTCCCAAAGTGCTAGGATTACAGGCGTGAGCCACTGTGCCCGGCCTCTAAGTTTTTTCTTTTAAGCCTGTTGTTCATATTTTTTTAGTTCTTTTCTTTTATTACTGATTTATATACTCTGGATATAAACTCTTTGTCAGATACATGTTTCATGAATGTTTTTCCAAGTTTGTGGCTTGCCTTTTCACTTTCTCAACAATGTCTTTCAAGTAGCAGAAGTTTTAAAGTTTTCAATCAGATAAACCCTAATTTATCTATTTTTCTTTTTTGGCTATTGCTTTGTGTTTTCTACAAAATTATTGCCTACATCCAGGTCAAGAAGATCTTCTACTGTATTTTCTTCTAAGAGCTTTTGCATATAGGACAATGATCAATCTAAAATTAAGAGTTGTGCAATCATTAACTCTAGCTTTAGACTGGTATACTAATTGGTTTGTATACAAACTGGGTTAAAGGCATAGGACACATGCAGGCTGTGTTCATTTCACAGCAGGGCTCTGTAATTAGGCAATAACTACTTATCATCATACCTAGTAAGGCAATATAGGAGAAAGAAAACAGGCCAAACAGGTTCACTACTATTCCTACTTATAATCAAAGTCACTAGTTAAGGAAAAGTTAATATTGCTTTGTTTTCACAGTAACATAGGTTACATGTGGTCATTTACCCTGGTTGCACTGGTTAACAAGATGGCCTTCCAGAATTTAAAAAAGCATTAGGAAAATTAACTGAAATCTATATCAGTAGACCTCATCTAAAAATAGTGAAGAGTTTATTACACTTTGCTTATCTAAGATATTCCATTAATCGCTTTTTAAAAATTGAAAGTTTAGTAGACTTTTTTTTTTTTCAGCAAATTGAAGAAATAAATGCAAACCATGGAGTTCCACTAATACATTAGATACTTAATGCAAGGGTGTTAAAGGTTGAAAAAGTTAACCTAAAATAAAGGCATTCAAAAATAGTTGTTTTCCCCTGCTTTGGAAAAAATTCTTCCAAGTGAAAATGTTTGATTCAGACTCAAATATAAATATAGAGGTTTTATGGTTTTTACTTGTTTCTTGTAAAAAATAAAAAATTAAAAATAAATAAATAAATAACAACTTATTTCCTGCAATGTGAGTCACAAAAGATATTGTAAACAGATTTAATCACAATCACACGTGGCAGTTTTTTGTACATTAAATTTTAGACTAAGCAATCACGGTGGCTCATGTTCAGGTATAAAATTCCACTGATCATACATTCACAAATTTCACATTATTTTGTGTATTGTTTGTATGTGGGGGGGTTAGTATATCTTCTGTAACAGAAACTCATGAGCATCTTATTTTACCTTCCATAAACTTAAACATTGAATAAGACCAAGGGATCTGGTAAGATTATCTTAAACACACATATTCATAAATATGCCTCCACTTAACATGACTTAAAAGACACTAAATAAATTTAAGAAACTTCTTAAAATGATTCACAAATATTTCACCCATTTATGGGCCAACAGATTAAATGTTACTTGGAAAGAAAACCTAGCATAGATAAACTATAAGATTAAATCTACTTACAGAAGTTACTACAAACTCAAAATAATAGCAATAAGCTTCTTTCTATGAATAAAACATAAAACTACAATGTAATAGCAGATTTACTTCAACCAAACAGCCATATTACTAATAGGTACGAGAAACAAATTAGCAAATAAGTTGTTCTTCCTATTTAAGTAGGACTTTGACTTAAGGAAGTAATTAGGAATGACACAAAAATTGGGAGATGTATCAGCATTAAAAAGGTGGGCCTGGTTTATATTTTCATAATGATGTCTCTATATTTGGACAGTGTATGTTTTATTAAATGTCAAAGATTGTGACAATCCTGAATTTAAGCAGGATTATTTCTGTTTCAACCATTTTCAAGTGAAATAGCTTTTGAAAATGTTTCCCAACTCTATTATTCCCTATGAGTGCCTATGAACAACACAGTACAGATGCTCCTCAACTTAAGATGGGGTTATGCCATTATAAATCCATTCTATGTCAAAAATATCATAAATTGAAAATGCATCCTAAGTTGAAACTATTTTAAGTTGTAAGTTTCTCAACTCATGATGGGGTTATGGTTTCTACTAAATGCATACAGCCTTCTCACATGAGAAAGTTGAAAAATACTAAGTCAAACCATCATTAAGTAAGGGAGCATCCATAAACTTATTTCAACCTAACAGTTGCCTACAAATGGACATTTGAAATAAATAATGCATGTATATAAGATAATTATTTTAGCAAGTATCAGTCCACAGAGTGGGTGATTTATACATAATAAAAATTTCTCTTAGTTTTGGAAGCTAGAAAGTCTAAGGTTCAGTATCTGGTGAGGACCTGTTCTCTGCTTCAAAGATGGTCCTTGAATGCTATGTCCTGAGCAGACAAAGGCCATGTTCTCCCATGGTGGAATGGTGGAAGAGCCAAACTTGCCCCTTAAGCCCTTTTGTAAGATACTAGTCCCATTTATATAGTGGAGTCCTCATGACCTAATCAACTCTCAAAGGGCCCACCTCTTACTACTGGAGATATGGACATTACAAAGGAGCTGAAGTTTCAGTAGGAATTTTAGAAGGGACATGAACATCCATACCATAGCAGAAGAGAAAAGAAAGAAACAGATTAATGCACACTTGCAAAGTGTAGCATAATGTAACACAGTACTTTTCAGGAAACAATTTGATGCTTAAGTGTCATAAACATCCTTATGCTCTACAATTCCTATTCCTAAAAATTTATCATCAGAAAATACTACGTACTTAGTCTTCAATTTTTCATGCATGTCTATTTTATAAACTCCCCTTTCATAAATTACACAGTAATGTGCCTAATATAGTTAGAATCAGACTTTTAAAAAAATCAGTTGACAAAGGAATACTTTATTGCAGAGTGAGAATCTACCAGACATGAAATCAGTTTCAGGTGCATAGCTCTTATCATTTGTATTGTGTTTCTATGACAGAACATTGAATTTCACCCAAATTATTTTGTTATAAAAAAAGGAAAATGAAAAGTCTTGAAACAAGTGATAAGAGGCACAGAGTTCATAAGCTGAATGCAAGTGTGATAAAATGAAAAACATTAAACGTTTTAAAACAAATGAATTGTCAGCCTTAGCTAGATATTTATTGGACACAGGACATCTACATGAGTTCTATTCAAAGACCAGAACATAATATTGAAATAACATAATTGAAGAATCTAGCTGTAAAGTAGAATTATCAATGTCAAAATTTTTAGCTCTCATGGAAATAAAAACTCTTATATCATGAAAGTTTGTTAATCAGCCTTATATCTTTGACAATGGATTATTTGTAAAAGCAGGGCACTTCATGTAACACAAAGGAATAAAAACAATATGCATGAAGATGTATATGGCAACATTCCTTAGAAAGTGCAAAACCCAAAACATTTTAAATGTACAACAAGGAGTATGGTATAATTAAATAAAAACTATGCCTCAAGCTAGATATATGTTTATAAAATGTTATTTGAAGAAAAGATACGCAATTATTGAAACCATTATCATCACTGTAACTATGTAAAATAACGTACACGTGAATAAATATTGAAAAGGCCCATAAAACAGGACACTTTACTGAGAAACCATGGATGGAATTTTATTCTTTTTAAATTAAATATTGTTTTAACAACAATCTAAAACAAGAAGTATAGAAAAACTTTGTAGAAAATGGCATTGCAAGTATTAAGTGACCTACAAGGAAAACAGAATTTCATGGATCAAAGAAGATTAATAGCAGCTGCACAATTTTAATATAAAATCTTTAATAAGGTGATGGACACTTTAAACCATAAGATTAGAGGAGAGTATACATGAATTCCTAAAAGTATGCATTGCCATGTTTTTCTACAGAACATGTTAGATTTCTATGCTGAGATACATAGTATGATATAATAATAATACATAAAAAATCTGAAATTGTGTACCTTGCAAAATTATCCCTGAAAGTGAAGGATAAATACAGACTTTATCAGATAAAATGAGATAATCTGTTGCTAGAAAATCTGTTCAACAAGACATGTTAAAAGAGTTCTTCAGAGACAAGGAAAATGATGTAAGTTAGACAGATCCACATGAATGGCACTGGAGAAGTATCAAGTGCAGGTAAAATTTTAAAAGTTTTATTTTTCTTATTCTTAATTTATCTAGTGGTTTGTTTAAAATAATAGCAACAATATATTTGATATGTACACTTATACATATATTAATATCTGCTGAGTATAAGTAAAATGAATGACAACAAAGATACAAGGGACAGAATGGAAGAATTTGAATTATTATGTTATTATAAGGTATTAACACTATCTGTCAAGTGGCATAGTATCCTCTGAAAGTTAAATTGGATTAGTTGTAATTGTACAGTACAAACTTTAAAGCAACCATAAAAAGAAATTAAAAAAGAGAAAGATTTGATAAGTTTGATGAAAAAGAAAAAATGGAATCATATAAAATGGTCAGATAAAACCACCACAAAAGGCAGAAAAGTGTGGAAGACAAAATTAGGAAGAAAAGGGTAACAAACAGAAAACAAGAATAGCTATGGTAGACACTACTCTAAATAGATCAATAATCACTTTAAACAGTAATGGTCTAAATACAACAATGAAAAGACAGAGATTGTCAGAGTGGAGCAAAAAAGGCTGAACTATATGTTGTCCAAAATAAAAAATTTCATGTAAAGATGTGTTGATTAAAATTAAGGGTTGGAGAAAGATATACTATGCTAACACTAAAAGAAAGACATACTAGTTATATTTCAGACACAGCAAACGTCAGAGCAAAATAAATTATCAGGAATAAAAAGGAACATTACATAATGATAAAGGGGTCAATTTCCCCAAAAGACATAACAATTTGGATGCAAACTCACCTACAACCAAAGTATCAATATCGGAGAAAAAGTTGACAGAATTGCAAGGAGAAAAGATGAGTCCACTATTTTAGTTGGAAACTTCAATACACCTCTATCAGAAATGAACAGATCCAGATGGCAAAAAATTCTAAGGACCTCAGATGAACTCAACAAAACTGTCATCAACTGCATATACTGGGTATCTGTAGACTTCATCCAACAACAGCAAAATAAACATTCTTCTCAAACTCACATGGAACATTCACTAGCATAGACCACATTCTAGGCCATAAAACAAACCTTCAAAAATTTAAAAGAATAGAAATCATAGAATATTCACTCTCCCACCACAACGGAATTCAAGTAGAAATTAGGATAGTTATAGATATAGGATAGCTGAAAAATCCCAAAATACCTGGATAACAACACACTTCTAAATAACTTATGGGAGATATATATATATATGTCTCAAGAGAAATTTAAAAACACTCTGAACTAAAAAAAAACACAACTTCTCAAAATTTGTGAGAGTTACTAAAAGCAGTGCTCCGAATATATTTCTAGCATTAGAAAAATACTAAATCAATAATCTTAGCTTTCATTTTAGGAAAAAAAGAGGAGCAAATTAAAGCAAGCAAAAGAAAATAAATACAAATAAGAGCAGAAATTAATGAAACTGAACACAGAAAATAGAGAAAACAAAATCAACAAAACCAAAAGCTGGTTATTTGGTTTTTATTTGATCAATAAAAATCAGTAAGTCTCTAGCCAGGCTAACCAAGGAAAAAAGAGAGGGCACAAATTGCTAATGTTGGAAATAAAAGAGAGGATATCATTGCATATCCCTGGGAAATTAAAAGGAAAATAAAATAATACAATGAACAAATCTATGTCTACAAGTTTTTTAACCGAAACAAAATGGACCAATTATTTAAAATACACAAATCTGCCAAAATTCACAAAGAAGAAATAGACAATATGGACAGGCCTAACATTTATTAAAGAAATTAATTAAAAAATTAACAACCTTCCAAAACATAAAGCACCAACTTCAGATGGGTTTGGTGAATTCTATCAAATATTTAAGGAAAAATTATACTAATTCAATATAATTTTGTCCAGAAGACAGAAGCAGAGGGAATACTTTCAAACTTATTCTAAGAGACCAGCATTACCCGCCCCCCACCAAAAAAAAAAAAAAAAAAGACCAAGGCATAATAAGAAAGCTGCAGAGCAGTATGAACATAAATACAAAAATTCTTCAAAAATTAGCAAATTAACTGGATTAGCAATGAAATCCAACAATGTATAAAGAGAATAATATATCACAATCAATTGGGTTTTTCCCTAGGTATTCAAGGATAGTTCAACATTCGAAAATCAACTAATGTAATTAATCACATGGACAGCTAAAGACGAAAAAAAATCATATGATCATATCAATAGATGCAGACAAAGCATTTGAAAAAATCGGTATTTTTTAAAAAAACCCTCAAACTATAAAATCAGAGATATGTTCTCAATTTGATAAAGAACATCTATAAAAAGTCTACAGCTAACATACTTAATGATGACTTGATGCTTCCCTGTTAAGATCAATAACAAAGGATGTTACATCTTGGGAAGAAAGAAGTAAAACCATCTTTTGTTCACAAAAGACATGACTGCCTATAAAAACATCCCAAAGAATCAACGAAAAAACTCCTGGAATTAATACGGAATTATAGTAAGCTTGTAGAGTGCAAGGTTTATATAAAAAGTCAATCTCTTTCCTTTACACTAGCAAAAAGCAAGTGGAAATTGAAATTAAAAACACATTACTATTTACACTAGCCTCCAAAAAAGGAAATAGTAATTGCCAATCTAACAAAATATGCATAAGACTTATATGAGAAAATCTACAAAGCTCTGATGAATGAAATCATTACTAAATTGAGACATATTCCATGATCGTGAATCAGAAGAGTCAATATTGTCAAGATGTCAGTTCTTCTCACCTTGGTCTAGAGTTTCAATGAAATTTCAATTAACATTCTACCAAGATATTTTGTGGATAACAACAAACTGATTCCAAAGATTACAGGGAGAGACACTCAGAATAGCCAATACAATATTAAAAGAGAAGAACAAAGTTGGAGGACTGACATTACCTGGTTTCAGTACTTAGTATGAAGCTATAGTAATCAAAACTATGATATTGTCACATGAATCAACAAATAGATAAATGTAATAGAACAGAGAGAAAACCCGCGGAGCAAGATGGCCGAATAGGAACAGCTCCAGTCTCCAGCTACCAGCGCCAGTGACACAGAAGACAGGCGATTTCTGCATTTTCAACTGAGGTACTGGGTTTATCTCACTAGGGAGTGCCAGACAATCGGTGCTGGTCAACAGTTGCAGCCCGACCAGCGAGAGCTGAAGCAGGGTGAGGCATCCCCTCACCTGGGAAGCGCAAGGGGGAAGGGAATCCCTTTTCCTAGCCAGGGGAACTGAGACACACAACACCTGGAAAATCGGGTTAAGCAAACGGGCACACCAGGAGATTATATCCCACACCTGGCCGGGAGGGTCCCATGCCCACGAAGCCTTCCTCATTGCTAGCACAGCAGTCTGCGATCTAACTGCAAGGCAGCAGTGAGGCTGGGGGAGGGGCACCCGCCATTGCTGAGGCTTAAATATGTAAACAAAGCCCTGGGAAGATCAAACTGGGTGGAACTCACAGCAGCTCAAGGAGGCCTGCCAGTCTCTGTAGACTCCACCTCTGGGGACAGGGCACAGCTAAACAACAACAACAACAAAGCAGCAGAAACCTCTGCAGACGCAAACCACTCTGTCTCACAGCTTTGAAGACAGCAGTGGATCTACCAACACGGAGGTTGAGATCTGAGAACGGACAGACTGCCTGCTCAAGTGGGTCCCTGACCCCTGAGTAGCCTAACTGGGAGACATCCTCCACTAGGGGCAGACCGACACCCCACACCTCACATGGTGGAGTACACCCCTGAGAGGAAACTTCCAAAACAAGAATCAGACAGGTACACTTGCTGTTCAGCAGTATTCTATCTTCTGCAGCCTCTGCTGCTGACACCCAGGCAAACAGGGTCTGAAGTGGACCTCAAGCAATCTCCAACAGACCTACAGCTGAGAGTACTGACTGTTAGAAGGAAAACTAACAAACAGGAAGGACACGAACACCAAAACCCCACCAGTACGTCACCATCATCAACGACCAGAGGAAGATAAAACCACAAAGATGGGGAAAAAGCAGGGCAGAAAAGCCGGAAATTCAAAAACTAAGGGTGCATCTCCCCCTCCAAAGGAACGCAGCTCATCACCAGCAATGGATCAAAGCTGGACGGAGAATGACTTTGACAAGATGAGAGAAGAAGGCTTCAGTCCATCAAACTTCTCAGAGCTAAAGGAGAAATTACATACCCAGCGCAAAGAAACTAAAAATCTTGAAAACAGAGTGGAAGAATTGATAACCACAATAATTAATGCAGAGAAGGCCATCAACGAACTGACAGAGATGAAAACCATGACACGAGAACTACGTGACAAATGCACAAGCTTCAGTAACCGACTCGATCAACTGGAGAAAGAGTATCAGTGATTGAGGATCAAATGAATGAAATGAAGCGAGAAGTCTAAAGAAAAACGAAGAAAAAGAAATGAACAAAGCCTGCAAGAAGTATGGGATTATGTAAAAAGACCAAATCTACATCTGATTGGGGTGCCTGAAAGTGAGGGAGAAAATTGAACTAAGTTAGAAAACACTCTTCAGGATATCATCTAGGAGAACTTCCCCAACCTAGTAGGGCAGGCCAATATTCAAATTCAGGAAATACAGAGAATGCCACAAAGATACTCCTCGAGAAGAGCAACTCCAAGACACATAATTGCCAGATTCACCAAACTTGAAATGAAGGAAAAAATCTTAAGGGCAGCCAGAGAGAAAGGTCGGGTTACCCACAAAGGGAAGCCCATCAGACTAACAGCAGATCTCTCGGCAGAAACTCTACAAGCCAGAAGAGAGTGGGGGCCAATATTCAACATTCTTAAAGAAAAGAATTTTAAACCCAGAATTTCATATCCAGCCAAACTAAGTTTCATAAGTGAAGGAGAAATAAAATCCTTTACAGATAAGCAAATGCTTAGAGATTTTGTCACCACCAGGCCTGCCTTACAAGAGACCCTGAAGGAAGCATTAAACATGGAAAGGAACAACTGGTACCAGCCATTGCAAAAACATGCCAAAATGTAAAGACCATCGAGGCTAGGAAGAAACTGCATCAACTAACAAGCAAAATAATCAGTTAATATCATAATGGCAGGATCAAGTTCACACATAACAATATTAACCTTAAATATAAATGGACTAAATGCTCCAATTAAAAGACACAGACTGGCAAACTGGATAAAGAGTCAAGACCCATCAGTCTGCTGTCTTCAGGAGACCCATCTCACATGCAGACACATACATAGGCTCAAAATAAAGGGATGGAGGAAGATCTACCAAGCAAATGGAGAACAAAAAAAAGCAGGGGTTGCAATCCTAGTCTCTGATAAAACAGACTTTAAACCGTCAAAGATCAAAAGAGACAAAGAAGGCCATTACATAATGGTAAAGGGATCAATTCAACAGGAAGAGCTAACTATCCTAAATATATATGCACCCAATACAGGGCACCCAGATTCATAAAGCAAGTCCTTAGAGACTTACAGAGACTTAGACTCTCATACAATAATAACGGGAGACTTCAACACCCCACTGTCAACATTAGACAGATCAACGAGACAGAAAGTTAACAAGGATATCCAGGAATTGAACGCATCTCTGCAGCAAGCAGATCTAATAGACATCTACAGAACTCTCCACCCCAAATCAACAGAATATACATTCTTCTCAGCACCACATCACACTTATTCCAAAATTGACCACATAATTGGAAGTAAAGCACTCCTCAGCAAATGTACAATAACAGAAATTATAACAAACTGTCTCTCAGACCACAGTGCAATCAAACTAGAACTCAGGACTAAGAAACTCAATCAAAACCACACAACTACATGGAAACTGAATAACCTGCTCCTGAATGACTAGTGAGTACATAACAATATGAAGGCAGAAATAAAGATGTTCTTTCAAACCAATGAGAACAAAGATACAACATACCAGAATCTCTGGGACACATTTAAAGCAGTATGTAGAGGGAAATTTACAGCACTAAATGCCCACAAGAGAAAGCTGGAAAGATCTAAAGTTGACACTCTAACATCACAATTAAAAGAACTAGAGAGGCAAGAGCAAACACACTCAAAAGCTAGCAGAAGGCAAGAAATAACTAAGATCAGAGCAGAACTGAAGGAGATAGAGACACAAAAAACCCTCCAAAAAATCAATGAATCCAGGAGTTGGTTTTTTGAAAAGATCAACAAAATTGATAGACCACTAGCAAGACTAATAAAGAAGAAAAGAGAGAAGAATCAAATAGACGCAATAAAAAATGATAAAGGGGATATCACCACCGACCCCGAAATACAAACTACCATCAGAGAATACTATAAACACCTCTATGCAAATCAACTAGAAAATCTAGAAGAAATGGATAATTTCCTGGACACTTACACTCTCCCAAGACTAAACCAGGAAGAAGCTGAATCCCTGAATAGACCAATAGCAGGCTCTGAAATTGAGGCAATAATTAATAGCCCACCAACCAAAAAAAGTCCAGGATCAGATGGATTCACAGCTGAATTCTACCAGAGGTACAAGGAGGAGCTGGTATCATTCCTTCTGAAACTATTCCAATCAATAGAAAAAGAGGGAATCCTCCCTAACTCATTTTATGAGGCCAACATCATCCTGATACCAAAGCCTGGCAGAGACACAACAAAAAAAGAGAATTTTAGACCAATATCCCTGATGAACATCGATGCAAAAATCCTCAACAAAATACTGGCAAACTGGATCCAGCAGCACATCAAAAAGCTCATCCACCATGATCAAGTGGGCTTCATCCCTGGGATGCAGGGCTGGTTCAACATACGCAAATCAATAAACATAATCCAGCATATAAACAGAACCAAAGACAAAAACCACATGATTATCTCAATAAATGCAGAGAAGGCCTTTGACAAAATTCAACAGCCCTTCATGCTAAAAACGCTCAATAAATTCGGTATTGATGGAACGTATCTCAAAATAATAAGAGCTATTTATGACAAACCCACAGCCAATATCATACTGAATGGGCAAAAACTGGAAAAATTCCCTTTGAAAACTAGCACAAGACAGGGATGCCCTCTCTCACCGCTCCTATTCAACATAGTGTTGGAAGTTCTGGCTAGGGCAATCAGGCAAGAGAAAGAAATAAAGGGTATTCAGTTAGGAAAAGAAGAAGTTGGCCGGGCGCGGTGGCTCAAGCCTGTAATCCCAGCACTTTGGGAGGCCGAGACAGGCGGATCATGAGGTCAGGAGATCGAGACCATCCTGGCTAACACGGTGAAACCCCATCTCTACTAAAAATTACAAAAAAAAAAAAAAAAAAAACTAGCCAGGCGAGGTGGCGGGCGCCTGTAGTCCCAGCTACTCGGGAGGCTGAGGCAGGAGAATGGCGTAAACCTGGGAGGCGGAGCTTGCAGTGAGCTGAGATCCGGCCACTGCACTCCAGCCTGGGCGACAGAGCGAGACTCCGTCTCAAAAAAAAAAAAAAAAAAAAGGAAAAGAAGAAGTCAAATTGTCCCTGTTTGCAGATGACATGATTGTATATTTAGAAAACCCCATTGTCTCAGCCCAAAATCTCCTTAAGCTGATAAGAAACTTCAGCAAAGTCTCAGGATACAAAATTAATGTGCAAAAATCACAAGCATTCTTATACACCAGTAACAGACAAACAGAGAGCCAAATCATGAATGAACTTCCATTCACAATTGCTTCAAAGAGAATAAAATACCTAGGAATCCAACTTACATGGGATGTAAAGAATCTCTTCAAGGAGAACTACAACACTGCTCAGCGAAATAAAAGAGGACACAAACAAATGGAAGAACATACCATGCTCATGGATAGGAAGAATCAATATTGTGAAAATGGCCATACTGCCCAAGGTAATTTATAGATTCAATGCAATCCCCATCAAGCTACCAATGAGTTTCTTCACAGAACTGGAAAAAACTACTTTAAAGTTCATATGGAACCAAGTAAGAGCCTGCATTTCCAAGTCAATCCTAAGTCAAAAGAACAAAGCTGGAGGCATCACGCTACCTGACTTCAAACTATACTACAAGGCTACAGTAACCAAAACAGCATGGTAGTGGTACCAAAACAGAGATATAGACCAATGGAACAGAAAAGAGTCCTCAGAAATAATACCACACATCTACAGTCATCTGATCTTTGATAAACATGAGAAAAACAGGAAATGGGGAAAGGATTCCCTATTTAATAAATGGTGCTGGGAAAATTGGCTAGCCATAAGTAGAAAGCTGAAACTGGATCCTTTCCTTACTCCTTATACGAAAATTAATTCAAGATGGATTAGAGATTTAAATGTTAGACCTAATACCATAAAAACCCTAGAAAAAAACCTAGGGAATACCGTTCAGGACATAGGCATGGGCAAGGACTTCATGTCTAAAACACCAAAAGCAATGGCAACAAAAGCCAAAATTGAGAAATGGGATCTAATTAAACTAAAGAGCTTCTGCACAGCAAAAGAAACTACCATCAGAGTGAACAGGCAACCTACAGAATGGGAGAAAATTTTTGCAATCTACTCATCAGACAAAGGGCTAATATCCAGAACCTACAAAGAACTCAAACAGATTTACAAGAAAAAAACAAACAACCCCATCAAAAAGTGGGCAAAGGATATGAACAGACATTTCTCAAAAGAAGACATTCATACAGCCAACAGACACATGAAAAAATGCTCATCATTACTGGCCATCAGAGAAATGCAAATCAAAACCATAATGAGATACCATCTCACACCAGTTAGAACGGCAATCATGAAAAAGTCAGGAAACAACAGGTGCTGGAGAGAGGATGTGGAGAAATAGGAACACTTTTACACTGTTGGTGGGATTGTAAACTAGGTCAACCATTATGGAAAACAGTATGGCAATTCCTCAAGGATCTAGAACTAGAAGTACCATATGACCCAGCCATAGCATCACTGGGTATATACCCAAAGGATTATAAATCATGCTGCTATAAAGACACATGCACACACATACTTATTGCGGCACTATTCACAATAGCAAAGACTTGGAATCAACCCAAATGTCCATCAGTGACAGACTGGATTAAGAAAATGTGGCACATATACACCATGGAATACTATGCAGCCATAAAAAAGGATGAGTTTGAGTCCTTTGTAGGGACATGGATGCAGCTGGAAACCATCATTCTCAGCAAACTATCGCAAGAACAGAAAACCAAACACCGCATGTTCTCACTCATAGGTGGGAACTGAACAATGAGATCACTTGGACTCGGGAAAGGGAACATCACACACCGGGGCCTATCACGGGGAGGGGGGAGGGCGGACGGATTGCACTGGGAGTTATACCTGATGTAAATGACGAGTTGATGGGTGCTGATGAGTTGATGGGTGCAGCACACCAACATGGCACAAGTATAACATATGTAACAAACCTGCACGTTATGCACATGTACCCTAGAACTTAAAGCATAATAAAGAATAAATAAATAAAAATAATAAATAAATATTCATCAACAGATGAATAATAAAAAAAAGAACAGAGAGAAAATAGAACTGCATATAGTCAACTGATATTTGAAAAGTGGCAAAGGAATAAAACGGAGAAAATATAGTCTTTTTTAAAAAATGGTGCTAGAACATCTGAACATCCACATGCAAAAAACTATATCTAGACACAGACCATACAACCTTCATGAAAATTAATTCAAAATAAGACCTAAACATAAAACAAAACTATAAAACTTCTAGAAGATAACATATGAAAGCAATCTAGATGATCTTAAGTACAGCAATGACTTTTAAATACAACACCAAAGGCACAATTCACACACACACAAATATTGGATAAGCTGAACTTCATTAAAATGAAAAAGATAGTGTCAGGAGAATGAAAAGACAAGCCACAGACTGGCATAAAATATGTAAGATTGATGTATCAGATAAAGGACTATTTTCCAAAGAATGCAGAAAACTCTTAAAACTCAACAACAAAAAGAGGCCTGATTTAAAAAAAAAAAAATGGGTAAAAGACTTTAGCAGCTCACCAAAGAAGATACAGAGATGGCAAGTAAGCATATGAAAAGATGCTTCACATATCAGGGAAACGTGAATTAAAATGAGATACTATTATACATCTATCAGAATAGCCAAAATCCAGCATTTGAAATCACCAAAGGCTGGTGAGAATGTGGAGCAAGAGCAATCCTCATTTATTGCTGGTGCATAACCAAAATGGTACAGACACTTTGGAAGAAAGGTTAACAGTTTCTTACAAAACTAAATGTGGTTTCAATATACAATCCAGAAATCACACTCCTGTGGTATTTACCCAGATAAGTTGAAAACTCATGTCCACAAAAACATGCACATGGATGTTTATATACATTTTATCTATAATTGCCAAAACTTGGCAGCAACCATGATGTCTGTATTACTTCGTTTTCACGCTGCTATAAAGAAATACCTGAGACTGAGTAATTTACAAAGCAAGGAGGTTTAACTGACTCACAGTTGCACATGGCTTGGGAGGCCTCAGGAAACTTACAGTCACAGTGGAAGGGGAAGCAGGCACGTCTTATACGGCAGCAGGCTAGAGAAAGAGTGTGAGCATGCAGGAAAAACTACCATTTATATAACCATCAGATCTGATGAGAATTCACTCACTAACATGAGAACAGCATGGGGAAACCACCCTCATAAACCAAATACTTCCCTCCCTAGACATGAGGTGATTATAGGTCCCTCTACATACAGGAATTACAATTTGAGATAAGATTTGGGTGGGGACACAGAGTCAAACCACATCAATGTCCTTTACTATGTAAATGGATAAACTGTGGTTCATCCAAAGAATGAACTATTATTCAGCACTAAAAAGAAATCGTCTGCAGCAAACCACCATGGCACATGTTTACCTATGTAACAAACCTGCACATCCTGCACATGTATCTTGGAATTTAAAATTAAATTAAATTAATTTAAAAAGAAGAAAAAAGAAATAATCTACCAAGCCATAGAGAAAACTCAAGTATTAAAAGGTTGTAGCATATTGTATGATTCCAAATATATGATATTCTGGAAAAGGCAAAACTATAGAGACAGTAAAAAGATCAGTGTTTGTCAGGGATTGAGGGGACAGAAGGATGACCAGATGGAACACTGCGAATTTCTAGAGCAGTGAAACTATTTTGTATGATATTACATTATTGGATATATGTCATTATACATTTGTCAGGACTCTTAGAATGTATACCACTAAGACTGAACCCCAATGTGCATTATGGTGATAACGATGTATCAATGTAGATTCATGGAATGTAACAAAGGTACAGGGGATTCACAATGGGAGAGATGTCACTTGGGGGGACAGGAGGTATATGGGAACTTTCTGCACTTTACATTCATGGATGCTGTGAAGAACGTGTGATTTAAAAAAAAAAAGTTTATCAGGCCAAAAATCTAGCTAGAACTTGCTTATAAGAGATACATCTAAACCCAGAAAAACTGAAA
Organism: Piliocolobus tephrosceles; assembly: GCF_002776525.5. Classification (NCBI taxonomy): domain Eukaryota; kingdom Metazoa; phylum Chordata; class Mammalia; order Primates; family Cercopithecidae; genus Piliocolobus; species Piliocolobus tephrosceles. The sequence continues at coordinate 28,696,278 of NC_045443.1, read as the reverse complement.
ATTAATGAATCGAAAAATAGGTATTACAAAACTGTAACCAGTATAAAACTGAAATAGTTATATTAATGTCTACAATAGACTTTAGGCAAAAGTAGACATCACTACAAAATAACAACAAGAAGACAGAACAGTTTTGTTTGTACCTAATAACATAACTTCATATTACCATAAAGCAAGCAGGAAGAGAGACAGAAAAACTGACAGACCTATTATTGTAGTAATGGATTTTAACATGCTTCTCTCAATAATCAATGATCAAGCAATGGGAAATCAGTATGGTAACAAAATGTGAATTTAACAGGCTTGATTAATATAGGAAACACCAAAACCAACGGTCGGAGAATATACATTCTTTTCAAACATACGTGAAACGTTTATGAAAACTCACCCAACAGTAGGACATTATCACATTTCAAAGAATTAATACCATATATGTGTGTTATAATATAATTATCTGAACACAATGTAATAATTAAGACTCAACAATGAAGAGAGATTAAAAATGTCATACTTGCAAAGTTTTTAAATATTCTACATAAAATTTTGTGCTGAAGCAGACACACTTATAAGCCTCAGTCAACAACAAAACCGAGCAAATACAGGCCATTCATGCCATGGGCAGAGCATTTCTCTAAATAAACTAATATGAAGACAAGTAGTCAAAAATGTACTCTCTACAGGTAAGCAGATCCCAAGAAAAGCATGGTGAGAAGGAACTAAACCAGCCAAGCTTATTTATCTAAACTCACATATTACATAAGGAATTTTCCTTCACTGGGTAACAGTGAGTGTGATATAAAGATGTCCAGAAATAACTGGACATTAAAAGTAACTACATATGGAAACAGAGAAGTGTGGAATAATTTTTATGCTAATACATAAGTATAGTTTATGGAAAAATTCACAAATGGATTATCAATTCTGTAATGAAGGTTACTAGCCTTTAAATAGTGAATGCTAACATTTTCATATACAAAAATTTAATGGAATCTATACATAATTTCTTAAGTTTATTCTAATATATACAGTATGTAATAGCTTCATAACAAATTCAATGTAATGTCTACTTTTTCCAATAATGTTGTGTGTAAATAAATATAACGTTAGTAATAAGATTTCCATTCCAGAGTGTGAACTCCTTTAGGGCAGTGAATATATCTGCGTTTGGAAATCATACAAGGATGTGCTGAGAATTATTCTGAGAATATAGAGTAAATTCTACATCTTAGGTACTATTATCTTGAAGTTGGTAAGTCAAAATACTTATTTTAACCATTTTCTCCCTTGTTCTATTTCCACTCTTTCCTTTTAAAAACCATCATTTTGTTTTTTTGGAGATGCCTTGACCTTTATAAAAATCATAAACTAAGTTTTCTATTTAAGATTATTTTAATCATATCACTTCCCACTTATTAGAAATAGCTACTGTAACATAAAATGAAAATTAATATTTGTAATATTATTAAAAGTTAACATTTATAATAGTCTTCCCTAAATTACCTTACTAAGACACCCACCTAAATAAGCCACATTTGGAAGGCTAGAAAAAAAATTTCTGATTAAATATACCATACAGAATAAAGTGACTCAAAATCAGAAAAGGTCAAAATAATTTCCACTAAAAGTTTCTACTTGATAGTTCTTAAAAATACATTACAGATTGACTACCACAGAGCGTCAGAGAGTTTTGTTGGGATGTGATGAAAAAAATTTTTTTTATCTTGATTTGTAATTATAAAACCGTGTAAGTCTGTAAAAATTCACAGAGCTGTACACCTACAACGGGTGCATCTTACTCTACATGAGTAATATTTCAATCTACCTGAAGAAAAAATACACATGCATTTAAGTATTTTAATTTTTAACTCATATTATTTCTATGTATAATACCCTTACTTTCTCTGTTAGTCAAAAGCCAGTCTTTCAAGGCCCTTTAAATGTCGCTTCTTTTGTGAATTCTTCCCTAAAACGTCAAGAATTAATTGGTCTGTTATCTGTAATCCCAGAGCATGTTTCTATCACTAATGTATTGTTTATTATATTATAATTCATTTTATATGTTTCCCATGATAATGTTATTAGCTTATTAAAGGCAAAGAATGTTTTATATTTTTAAAAAATCCCTTCTAGTATGTTGCCTGGTATACTGAAAGCCCTCAAATTAAGTTCATAATATCATTATAGATACTCTTGTTCAAGAGCAGTACTACTGGTTATCAAAATGTCTGCCTAAAGATAAAGTAAAAAGAGTATTGGATTAAAACTTGACTGTGATTAAAAACAAGTAACTGTCTTTTTCTGAATCATGATGAAAGAAAAAAAACAGTGGTCACCTAAAAACTGTACACAAACATTATTGGGAAACTAATTAAATAACTCCCCTAAGTGCAACCTGACCAATGCTTTAACAAGGTTACAGTTTGAACCACACCAATCATCTGGTTTGCAAGATTTCCTGCTGGACATCAACACCAACCACTAGTTAGCCCCAAAACCACCTTGGGAAATAGCTGTGGCTAAGATTTACACAGACCAGTAATGGACTAAATTACTGGTTTAGTGGCAAAACAGGTCAGAAGCATGTATAACATGACAGAAATTGGAAGGTCAATAAAAAAAAAATTTATATAGACATTAGACACCCTGCCCTACTCCTCAAAATTTAGCTGAGAGTTTTAAGTTGTTAGAAGACCTAAGAAAAGTTCATCTGTTCACTCACAAAAACCTTATAATTATGATGAAATGCAGATTTGATAAGAAACATACTGAGAAATATTATCATATTTTAAATGTATTCTAGATAGGAAATGAAGTAATCACATCAAACACTTTTGATGTATTTCTGTAAAAGATACACATACATCTAAAGAAAAAATGTAGAAAATTAAAAGACAATGCCTTACTCTTCCATATGCAAGAAACACACATTCCCTAGATGAAAAGTCTTTGTGTGTGTGTGTGTCTTTGTGTGTGTGTGTGTGTGTGTGTGTGTGTATGAGAGAGTTGGGGGGCGGGGAGAGAGAGAGACCGAATTTCACTCTTGTTGCCCAGGCTGGAGTGTAATGTCGCAGTATCAGTCCACTGCAACCTCCGCCTCCCGGGTTCAAGCAATTCTCCTGCCTCAGCCTCCCAAGTAGCTGGATTACAAGCATGCACCACCACGCCTGGCTAATTTTGTATTTTTAGTAGAGACGGGGTTTCTCCATGTTGGTCAGGCTGGTCTCGAATTCCTGACCTCAGGTGATTTG
>NC_045443.1:28355845-28393020 GCF_002776525.5 Piliocolobus tephrosceles | reverse complement strand
CTTCTTCTTCTTCTTCTTCTTCTTCTTCTTCTTCTTCTTCTTCTTCTCCTTCCTCTTCTTCCTCTTTTTTAGATAGTGACAATCTTGATTATAGCTCACTGCAGCCTTGAACTCCTGGTCTCAGGCAGTGCTTCTGTTCCTGCCTCAACTTTCCAAAGTGCTGGGATTCCAAGTGCATGCCATCATGCCCAACCTGACTTGATGACTTCTTAAGATTCAATGAAGCCTGATATTTTATATATTTATTTTCTATTATGTGATCTCATTACTAGGGCCTTCAACTTTGTTTTTTATTAAAAAAAAAAAAAAAAAAAAAAAAAAAACAGCAAGCTCCTTGTTGGGGCCCATTAAGGAATGAGAACTCTCACAAAAATGTTTTTTTTAATTCATTCACAATGCTCCATATTTCACTGGTAGTTACAATAAATCACAAGATACTTCATGGAGGGAAATATGTAAAGGGCTTTCCCTGGGCAGATTTAGGTGATTCTGTACGAGAAAAATGTTAATCAAATTAGAAAGTCAGTATGCTGGTTGAACATTTCTTTTCTCAAAGATTCCTTTTGACTTCGTGGAATTACAGTTCAAACATTTGCAAGCTCTTATTTTTGAAAGATACTAATTACTGTCAAAATTCCCCTCCTCTAGTGTTCATTTAAAATTTCTTTTTCTCTGACCCAGTCTTTCCAATTTCCACCCCTAGTTTGACTTCAGGCTTTTATCCACCACTTGCAGGCAAGAGTTTTAAGGGCTCTTCCTGTCTTACTTGCTTGAAATAATTTTTGCTCCCCAGAAGAATATTCTTTCATTGTAAATTTCTATCTGTTTGTTGTTTCTTTTCTGGATAATCAGGATAATATGCATTTTTATTCTAGTCTTTTCATGGCTGAGACGCCTATAACAAAAGGCAGATTAACAAGGCAGATTACACATTTATTTAAGTTTTACATGATTAAGAGTGCCTTCAGAAATGGAGACCCAAAAGAATAGGCAAACATGCATTTTTTATGCTTAGGTTTGAGATGAGGTGGATGATTGTGGAAAAGTATGATTGGACAAAGGAGGTATGCTCTAATGGTAATAAACTGGGGGGAACTTAGCAAGGTCTGTTTGTTCATATTTTTCTGTGTCCCTGGGTCATCAGAGATAAGAATGTTCTTTTCTTCTGGTATTAGAGAGGGCACCTTTTGCATGAGGGTCTTATGACCTGCTTCGGGGTAGAAGGTAGAAGGGCGGGAGAAAGTAAGAGAGTGACTTTCCTAGATTTTCTGACCTGCTTCCGGCAGGGGGGAAATGAGGGGAAGGTAAAAGTGACCTTCCTGCTTCTGCTGTTTTTTCAAATGCCAACATGCTGTATTTTGGGATTGCCTGTCCTAAACACCAACAATTGTAACAAATGTACCACACTAATACAAGATGATAGGGGAAACTGTGTGGGGTGGGTGAGGGGGTAGGTGGAGGGTGTGTGTACAAGAACTTTTTGTACTTCCTGATGAATTTTTCTGTAAACCTAAAACTACTCTTTAAAAAAAAAGTCTGTTGGCTGGGTATAGTGGCTCATACCTGTAATTCCAGCACTTTGTGAGGCTGAGGCAGGAGGATCGACTGAGCCCAGGAGTTTGAGATAAGCCAATGCAACCTAGTGAGACATGTCTCTACAAACAATTTGAAAATAAGCGAGGTGTGCTGGTGCGCACCTGGAGTCCCAGTGGTGATCACACTATTGCATTCCAGCCTGGGCAACAGAGTGAGACCCTGTCTCAATAATAAAAATAATAATAATAAAGTTTATTAATTCAAAAATATCTATTTTCCCAAATTGAAAATGTAATATGGCCCATAGCTTTATGACTTTTCAATTCAATCATCTTAGTCACCTTCCACGAGCAAGCTTAGACCCAGTCATCCTGGAAGGGCACATTTTTTGTTGTTTAGGAAATTACCACAAAGGACTGAAAGAAGGAAACAATGCAGGTGATTCAATGTACAGCGTGCTCCCTTTCCTCACTGAGTCAGTAACATTAGTGCTTATGCAGCACTTTATGTGCTTAGATTGCCTTATAATAGTTTAATAACTTAATACCTGAGCCTCACAATACTTCTGTGAGGTAGGTGGTCAGCAAATACTTTGGTTAGAAGTTTCATTTGAACAACCTGATGCCCAGAATTGTTAATAGAATACCCAAGGTAACAGTGAGTCAGAGAGTGAGGAGGGACGTGGATATGGGTGTATCCCCTTCTGAATGCCTTTTCTGTCTCATTGGCTTTTACCAGATCCGCTTGCTGGCAAACGGGTGTTTGCCAAATGGTTGACTGACTCAACCATCCTTACCTTCTTAGGTTTCAGGTGGTTTTTTGCACATGGCAGGTCTTTAACCTCCATGTCTTTTGTTAGCATAAGTTGCACTTGCCAATCACCTCAGCCAAATACTAGTAGAGAGAAGGTAACTAGTAATCTCCATGGAAACAATTTTTCTATAGATGAAAAACAAAATGGACATTGATGGAAAAACTCTTTCATGCTTCCTTAAAAATGAAGGTGCTACTGTTATTGTCCTTACGGTCAAAGCAAGAAGAGGAGTGTTCATCCAACTGTTTGTTATTCTCAATAATTTATGTTTCTTTAGTACAAAAAGAGTACTGCAGAATGAAGCTGGTGGGGGTATGATGGAGTTCTGTTATAACCATAGAATTTTAATTCTGGAAGTGTGTGCATTTTAGAGTCTAGAATTCTGGAGTCCTTTAGAATGAAGGCTGTTATATTTTAAAAAGATAATTTTGTTATTCTACATTTGAAACCACTTACTCATTTCTGAAAGAAATCAGATATTAATGGGAAAGAGGTATAGATATGTAATTTTGCCTTTATTACATCTGGAGGGTACTTTTTAAAATTTTTTCCAGAGCTATTAAAGTGGAGAAAAATAAAAGATATTGGTCCTTAGATCATTGGTATAAATAAGGTAATCATCTTTACCAGCATAATGGTCTCTTAGGAATAGAGAATATGTATATTAGCATAAATAAATGAAACATCAAATGTGAATGAATTAATTAGCAAACAAACACCGAAGTTGGAGAAAAATCTGTGCTGAAGGCTGACAAAGTACTCAGGGTTGAAGTAAGGTCAAACAGAGGCAGACCTATTCAATACAATGTTTTCTGTTTTTTGTTTGTTTGTTTCTGGGAAGTAAACAGGAAAGTTTGCATGAAATCATTTTACATGAAATGATACTGGGTTTACATTTTTTTAAAGAAAAATTACTTATCGAGCACCCACTATGTACAAGGTTGTGTGTCTACATGTTATGGTAGATACAAAGATAAATTCTTTTATTTGTTTTTAGATAGGGTTTTGCTCTGCCACCCCAGCTGGAGTGCAGAAACACTATCATAGCCCACTGCAACCTTGAACTCCTGGGCTCAAACAATCCTCTCACCCCAGCCTCCCATGTAGCTAGGACTACAGGTGTGTGCCACCACACCCACTCAAAAATAAATTGCTACCAAGGTGTTTGTAAGCTAGTAAGATAAATTTTTTTCTGAATATAATAACGGAAAATTATAAGCAGGAAGCACTTTTATTATAGCATTGAAATTTAATATATCTTTGTTTTGTGATTAATGATGCTAATTCATATATAGGATATTTAGAAGTTAAAAATTTTATCTTTTTTATTAAAGGAATGCCTTATCACAATATAGCTACACAACCTTTAAAAAACCAGTGTGGGCCAGGCGTGGTGGCTCACGCCTGTAATCCCAGCACTTTGGGAGGCCAAAGTGGGCAGATCACGAGGTCAGGAGTTGGAGACCATCCTGGCCAACACGGTGAAACTCTGTCTCTCCTAAAAATATAAAAATTAGCTGGTTGTGGTGGTACGCGCCTGTAATCCTAGCTACTCGGGAGGCTGAGGCAGGAGAATCACTTGAACCCGGGAGGCAGAGGTTGCAATGAGCTGAGATGGCGCACCTTCAGCCTGGCAACAGAGTAAGACTCTGTCTCAAAAAAAAAAAAAAAGCGAAACAAAACAAAACAAAAAACAGTGTGATCAACAACTAAATCTGAAGTACCTATAATTACCAAGGCAGCAATTAGCTTTAAAAAAAAAAAAAAAATGAAACATTAGGGATCTCAACACACATTTATATGTTTTTATTTCATCTATACAATTAGATTTCGATTATTTCAATATTTTGTTGCCAAATTATTTCAGCAAAGATCGACAAATCTCTAAATCTTGAATTTGATGTTGCAACTTTTTCTTTATATGAAGAAAGAATCAATTTTATAAGTGCTTCATAATTAAAACAGAAACATATTTTAGAAATTGAAAAAAAGGAAAAAAATACCTATGTTACTATTTCTGGGCCATGTAATAATGAAGACTAATGGCATATTATTTTTCAGTTGAAAGCTAAACATAGTGGAAGATTAACAAACCATGTCATCATCAATTTCTAATCTAGAGTACCATTTTAATTAACCAAGAAAATATTATTGCAGTTACCTAAAATAAGAACTTTCTACTCACTAGTTTCTAAATGAAAACAGGAAAAAAATTACTGTACATGCTAACTCTTTAAAAGAAAGTAAATGCTTTTAAAAAGTTGTTTATTTTCTCATAATAGAAATGTTTATTCCTTTAATTTAGTCTATTGTTAAACTCCTTTTAAAAAGAATCTCCTTTAAAGGCCGAGCACTTTGAAAGCTACAGCAAAACAGATGCTTGAAGCCTTTCAGTTTTGCTTATTTTGGACTATACACGATGTGTGAATATCTTTTTTTTTTTTTTTCTTTTCTAATCTGAAACACAAAAAGTACCAGAGATCCTTTTGTTATCAGTATGCATCAGAATTTGAAGAAAGTTAGACATAAAATATTTCTTGGAAGAAGAATAAACAGGTTATGCCAGTTAAAACAAGCCAAGGACTTTAGAACTACAATATTCGTAATGTTATTAGTAAACTGGGCAGCTCATGGGGTGAAACCCATAATCAAAATGTTTGCAGTATACTGAAAAAGAGAGAGGAAGATATTGAAAGAAATGTCACATTTTCACTGCGTGTGGATGTTTTCAACAAAGCTAGGAGCTTTGTGCCCAAGCCAGCTGGCATTCTACCCTATCTATATAGAATTCTGTGACACTTTTTAGCCGTGAAAAATTTGATTAAGCATTATGTATGTTCCTTACAGCAAGACATTCTCTCGCCTGCTATAAGTCAGCTGTTTTCATCCAATTTTCTAAAGAAGAGAAACTATCAAAATAAAGGTTCGCTTTGTTCCATCAAGAATTAAACCCACTCTCACCATTACAAACACGGAAAAAAAAAATTCAACCTGAACTTTCCCTGTTACTGTTTGTACCCTGGGGTTTGAATTTGATTCTTCTTGATCACTTTGAGGATGTCAAAGTATAATCTTCAAAGGTATAAAATGATTGATATATGGTATTCACAATGGACTGTTTTAGGTAATACATGTATGTAGTAATTCATTTTAAACATTCCTTTGATAATTAAAGCCTCATTCTTAAAGAAAACACTTAGAAATAGGGTATCACAAAGAACTACTGTTATAGTTTCTGCCTCTTCTGGTATACATCTCTTTTAAGAGTTATTATACACTAACTGTATTGATTTCTTATAAATGTGTTTTTTATACTTCCCTTCTCATTTCATTATTTTGTATTTAATTATTTTTAAAAATATTTTTTGGCCTCATGTAGAAACTGCTTTTCTGTTTTGATGTTACTTTCTTACTCATCTAATTTTATCTTAATTATGCTTGAAGATTTTGTGATTTTTGTATCTTTAGATTTATTGTTGTCAGTGACTTTTTGCTGTTTTCCAAATTTCATAAAAAGAAATAGTGTACATAAGAGGAATACCTCCGATTAAAATTCTCTAAGTAAGGATGGAGCTTTTCATATTTCAGAAGAAACAAAAAAGCTACCTAGCTTAAAAATGTGTTTAAATTGACTCTGATTATAGTTGTTAAGGAATGGAAAAAATCAGTAAGAATTAAAGACCTTCATGATTTCGGCCCATTTTTTACATGGAACCACGTCAAACCTATCCAAGAGGAGCAAAAGGAAGAGGAAAGAAATAGAAAACATTCAAGTGTGCCATAAAAATGAACACACTTTTTATTTGGTAGACTATACACTCAGCTGGAAATTCTCTTAAAAAGATAAAACCAAAATCTATAAACCAGAGAGTTAGGAGTATCACCTACAGGTTTTGATAATTGCATTGAAAAGCTTAACATGAATTTCCACTTCTTTGTAGTTAAAAGGGCATTGTCTCCATGAGAAGGAATCTGAGGAAAAGCTGCTGAAGTGTGGCTTTCTGTCTTGACACTGATTCACAGGAATATTGCAGCAGCCCTCTGCCTGACTCCAAATTCAAGATCACAGTTTCCTCTTTTCACTAGACTTTACATACTGTATGCATTAAATATTTACAGTGGGTACCTTTTAAAAGGATCTCTTTTAAAAACAATAAAGAAAACAACATTCCAAGTTAATGCAACTTAGTATTGCTGAATAAATATGTCATTTCATCATACAATTAAAAATTTTGTCATACAATTTAAAAAATTCTGGTAGTGTTTATTTAAAATATTAGACAGACAAATCTAACAATGAGGTTATTTCATTATAATCAGTACTTACCTCAATAGGAAGAAGGCATACCACTGCTTCCCTGCCTCACTTTCTCGGAACTCCTCTTCCTTTCAGAGGTGCTCTGGGGGTGGAAATCAGATGAAGGTTAGCAGTGGTATGACAGTTTGGCCAACATTAGGGCTTTTGTGAAAGATACACTGTCACTAGGGTCACACTATTCTCAGAAGGTAAGTAACCCAATGGACTGGAGGTAACATAAACTTGCCCCATATTTCCATGTCAGAAAAGGGCAATTAGTGGTGGGGGCCAGGCATCTGCTTTTGTCCCTGAAAGGTCTGTCTATTGAAATACTATCATAGTGACCATCCCACCCAGCTGAGTTGGTTCACCAAGTCATCCTTTACTGACACAAGTTATACAACTACCCTTTAATACTTCCTTCTCTTCTGATAGCAGATTTCCTCTTATCTTTGGTTTTATATCCTTCACCTATTATAGACACTTGATTTTCTTCTAATCAATTCACATTGCATATATTTCTTTAATCTTCCAGAGTCAAATCCATCTTTCTGTCTTTCCTGCTTCCTTTTCCTTCATTTCCTTCCTTTGTTTCCTTCCTTCCTTTTTCTTTCTTTCTTTCTCTTTCTTTTTTCTTTCTTTCTTTTTCTTTCTTTCTTTCTTTTTTTCTCTTTATTTCTTTCTTCTCTGTTTTCTTTCTTTCTTCTCCTTCTCTCACCCTATCCATCCATTCCTGACTTCCTCATCCTCCTCTCCCTCCTTCTCCTCATTCTTTTGCTTCTTTGGCTCAACTTTCTTGTTTTAAACAGAATTCATGAGCAAAGACTAGATAGTCTGAAATCTTTCAGAAGCCCTTTTGTTGATTCATGAAAAATACTTTCTTCAGCAGTGTGAATTAATCCTTTGGAGTTAACTACTTTCATTTCTGCCATTAATAGTGCTTATTTGTATATCTCGAGGCTAGTCTGTTTAAAATCTATGAGGATTTATCTAAGTGACTAAAATAGGTACCATTCAGTGAATGTTTACTTGGTGGTACACGCTTCTCATGTTTTTTCTCTACTTCTTTCATTAACCCTGCAAGGGAGAATACATTATTAACATTTTATGAGTAAGAAAACAGGAGTTTCTAGAAGTTAAGTACATTGCTTCAAGCAGATTACATAATAATATGTGTCATACCGAAAAAATGTATAAATATGGACCACATACATATTTGTTAAACAGAACATACCTAAGACATAGTTACTAGGAGGTAAAACTAGAACTCTGAAGTCTCCGTTCTTTCTGTTACAACATGTAGCTTTTAAGACTTAAATCAGAAAGAACCAAAGAAACTAATCAAGAACCATGCCAAAGAAAATGCAACCAAAATGGACTTATTTGATCTTGCTTTGAAACATAAAATATAAGTCAGCTCTCCTGACCTGGAAATGTTTTTAGCTTGTATCATTTTCTTTAAACAAACAAAATAAACAAACAAAAACTGATGCTAACTGTAGTGTGTCATAATGATGTAAAACCCAAACCAAAAATCTGTGCATGCAGGAATGACTAAGTGTGAATAAAGAAAATGTATTAACCTTTCAACAGGAATTATCTTTAAGTGACTATGGATCTTTTATTTATTTTCTACTTTATATTTTCCTGTATTTTCCAAATTTTCTGTAGTAAGTATGAGTTGCTTTTCCAAGGAAATAGATCTTCAGTAAAATTAATTGGTAGGTTAAATTAGTGAAAAAGAAAAAAAACGTTTTGCTGTTATCAGCTTACATTTTTACTGTGAGATAAAAAAAAAAAAGCAACTACATAGTATCAGGTGATTGTGTACCATGTTTGCAAAAAATATTTTAATCAGGGCTTAGAGAGTTTAGGAACCCCCTGCCGTGACAAGCATGCTACCTGTTCGAAGAAAGAAAAAAAAAGTCTTAACAGAGTTAAGCTTTGGAGTTTAATTACTATTTGAATGAAGAATTAAGACTTTAAAACCCAGTTGGGCATTAAGTCATCAAGGCCTCTGACACACTGTTTTAATAAAGCTCCTGAAGTTGATGCCACACAGGAAACAGGAGCAAAAAAAACCCAACTCAGTGAATTCCAGTATTGAATTTGTACTTTATGAAAACTGTAGTTTGTCTTAAGAATTTGAAGGAAGGGGAAATCTGTTCAGCTCATTTATTTTCAGACTTCAAAATTTCTCCACAGTCCTTCATTTAAGGACAAGCTGTACCTTCTAAGTTTATTCCCAATTGAGAGGGACATATCCATTATAGGAAATTGTTTTATAACTTTGGTACTTCCAGTTTCCATCATTTTAATTGAAATATATTTAATTTGAAAACTGTAGTGTCTGATTCTCCAACAGATCATCCTCTGTGAGGATGGTTAGGGTTTCTCAGATGTGCTTTCATGTTCATCCTGGAAACACATGGTAGACTGTGGACAATTATAATGTAGATGTGAAGAATAATTTGAGAAGTGTTAGTCTATTCATTCATTCACCAAACATTGCTTCATATGCTGCGAATATAAAGACAAATGTGAAATGGTCTTGGTCTTCAAGAAGCCAGGTGAGGGGCCAGAAGATACTGATTGTATTTGCATGGAGAAGTGGGACTAACTGTCCTGTGTGCTTTAAAAACCACCCAACTCAGTTCTCAATTTCTAGAAACCATCCTGAACTGGTATGCGTGTGTGTATGTGTGTACACACTATCATGATTTGCTTAATGATGGGGATACATTCTGAGAAATGGGTCATTAGGGGATTTTGTCATTGTGCAAATATCATATGCCCTTACACAAATCTAGATGACATAGCCAACTACATACCTAGGCTATATAGTATAGCCAGTTGCTCCTAGGCTACAAACCTGTAGAGTGTGTTACTGTACTGAATACTATAGGCAATTGTGACACAGTGGTATGTAAAGATATCTAAACATAAAAATAGTACAGTAAAAATAAGATATAAAGGCTGGGCATGGTGGCTCAGACCTGTTATCCCAGCACTTTGGGAGGCTGAGGCGGGCGGATCACCTGAGGTCAGGAGTTTGAAACCAGCCTGACCAATATGGTGAAACTCCATCTCTACTAAAAATACAAAAATTAGCTGGGCTGTGGTGGCATGTGACTGTAGTCCCAGCTACTCAGGAGGCTGATTCAGGAGAATTGCTTGAACTCAGGAGGTGGAGGTTGCAGTGAACTGAAATCATGCTACTACACTCCAGCTTGGGCAACAGAGGTAGACCCTGTCTCAAAAAAAGAAAAAAACAAAAAACAAAAAACAAAAACCCAGGGTATAAAATTAAACATGATACACCTGTATAGGTCACTTAACCATGAGTGGAGCTTGCAGGACTGGAAGTTGCTCTGGGTGAATCAGTGAGTGAGTGGTGAGTGTATGTGAAGGCCTAGGACATTATTATGTACTACTGTTGGCTTTATAAACACTGTACACTTAGGCTACACCAAATTTATAAAAACAATTTTTCTTTCCTAATAATAAATTAACCTTAGCTTACTGCAACTTTTTTACTTTATAAACTTAATTTTTTTAACTTTTTGACTCCTTTGTAATAACAGATATACACATTTGCCTAGGCCTACGCAGGTCAAGATCATCAATATTGTCTTCCACCACCACATTTTGCCCCACTGGAAGGTCTTCAGAGGCAATAACATTCATGGAGCTGTCATCCCCTGTGATAACAATGCTTTCTTGTGGATACCTCCTGAAGGACCTGCCTGAGGCTATTTTACAGCTAACTATATATATATAAAATAAAATATAGTATATAATATATGACATTAGATATATATTTAAATATATAGCTGAATTTTATATTATATATAAACATTATATTTTTTATTATATGATTATATATAAACATACTATATATTTATGTATAAAATAAAAGGAGTACACTCTAAAATGATAAAAAGTACAGTATAGTAAATACATATGTCAGTTACACAGTGGTCTCTTATCATTCTCAAGTACTAGGAAGTGTATATAATTGTAGGTGCTATACTTTATATGACTGGCAGCCCAATAGGTGTGTTTACACCAGCATCACAACAAACACGAGTAATATGTTGTGCTACAATGTTAAAAGTTTTCAGCTGCATTATAATCTTATTATAAATGCCATCTGTCATTGACTGAAATGTCATTATGCGGCACATGACTGTGTATGTACATACATACGGTCTTATAAAAATACACTGACACATATACATGTATATTTATATACACACATAAAACTCAAACTCTTTCTTAAGTTATTACATTGGGAACCTAGATTCAAGAGGAAGAAGAAAGAGAAATAACTCCTTTCTGGGGAGGGTTGACTTATCAGGTAAAGAATTTATGGAAGAGTACAAAATAAAAGTACGTAGTAAAAATATTTTTTATACATTTATTTATTTATTTATTTGTTTATTTTGCGACAGAGTCTCTCTTTGTTGCCCAGGCTGGAGTGTAGCAGCATGATCTTGGCTCACTGTGTCCTCCACCTCCTGCCTCAGCCTCCCAAGTAGCCGGGCGCACCCAGTGCACACCACTACACCCAGCTAATTTTTGTATTTTTAGTAGAGACAGGGTTTTGCCATGTTGATCAGGCTGGTCTCGAATTCCTGGCCTCAAGTAATCTGCCAGCCTTGGCCTCCCAAAGTGCTGGGATTATGGGCATGAAACACCATGGCTGGCCTGATATTATTTTATTTTTAAAATAAATAATGTAGTCAATGGCCACAAAAGAGTATACAGTAAATACAAGTCTCTCTCATTGCCTTGTCCATCAAACACAACAGGCACACCTGGTAGCAATTTGTTGTTATTCTTCCAGAAAGATGGTATGCCTGTAAAAGCATAAATGTATAAAACAAATAACAGGATACTATACACTCTGTGAAGCACCTTGCTTTTTCACCTCATTAAACATTTTTAAAATATGGCGAAACATTTCAAACACACAAAGGAGAACATACTGCTTCATATTACCAGGCAGGCCGTGGACCACGGCTCCATAGGATACCCTTCACATTGACTATGATGTGAATAGTTCTGTCTGAAGTAGGGCAGCCCTCTGCTGAAAATAACAAAACATGAATCCCCTTGCATCCACTCACCACACAGCTGTATGAAAGCAAGACAAAATGCCAATGTTTGCTCCAGTTTTTTGAAAACTTAACAGATACGGTTGAGGTTGTTTGAGTATTCCTTCCTGATTTCATTATTGTCTTGCCATCCCACCATAGTCGTAGATTTAGTGTTTTATAAGACCCATGGATAATTTATATATTTACTAGACACATATATCCATTAATGTAGATAATACGACATAATGTGCCTATATTTGCTGGTATCAAAAGTTTACATAAATAGTATATTGCTGAATGTGTCATTCCACAACTTGCTTTTTCAGTCTTCTTACTCCTTTGATGTTCATCTTCACACAAGTATCTCTAGTGCACATTTTAAATGCTATACAGAATTCCACTATATGACTATATCACAATTTCCAAATCTATACTCCTATTAAATGGCATTTATGTTTTTAAATATTTTTCATTAGAAACCATGCGGCAATAAACATTGTTACACCAATTTCCTTCTGCACATATGAACTTTTCCTAAAGTTATAAATCTAGAAGTAGAATTACTAAGTTGGAGAGTATGAACATCATCAACTTTATATTTCAAATTGCTCTCCAAAGTAGTGCTACAAATTCACGTCCTTACTAACAGTATACTCACGTCCTTACTATTGTTTTTCTAAAACCATAACAACTCTTGATACTGTTATAATTTAAATTTTGCCAAGTTGAGATGATGTCTAACTGTTATTTTTCATCTTCCTAATTATTAGTAGGGTGAGGATCTTTCCATATGTTTATTATTCATTTACTTATCTCTTGAATTGCCTGTTCACATTTTGCTCATTCTTTAGCATTTATATGGGTTATGAATCTCTTTTCAAAGGATATGGTTTACTTTTTCACTTTATGTTTTGTGTCTTTGTTGAATGCAAGAGTTTAAAAGAAAATCTTGGTGTCATCAAATTTTCCAACCTTTTGCTCTACTTTTTGTGTCTTGTCTAACAAATTTTTCCACATATAAATGTTATGAAGATAGTCCATATACTTTTTATTTTCACCAAAAGCTGTTTTAACATTTAGATCTTTAATCCATCTGGAATTTATTTTTGTATATGGTGTGAGAATGGGATCCAATTTTATTTATTTTATTTTTTCCATATAGTTAAGCAATTGTCCTAATACCATTTATTGACTAGTCCTGCCTCTCCTCACAGACTTATAGTGCCATGTTGGTCATATTTCAAGTTTACACATATGCAAGTATCTGTTTCTGGGCTTTCCTTCTTTTTCATTTTTTAAAATTATACTTTAAGTTCTAGGGTACATGTGTACAACGTGCAGGTTTGTTACATATGTATACATGTGCCATGTTGGTGTGCTGTACCCATTAACTCGTCATTTACATTAGGTATATCTCCTAATGCTATCCCTCCTCCCTCCCCCTACCCCATGACAGGCCCCAGTGTGTGGTGTTCCCCTTCCTGTGTCCAAGTGTTCTCATTGTTCAATTCCCACCTATGAGTGAGAACACGCGGTGTTTGGTTTTCTGTCCTTGCAATACTTTGCTCAGAATGATGTTTTCCAGCTTCATCCATGTCCCTACAAAGGACATGAACTCATCCTTTTTTATGGCTGCACAGTATTCCATGGTGTACATGTGCCACATTTTCTTAATCCACTCTATCATTGATGGACATTTGGGTTGGTTCCAAGTCTTTGCTATTGTGAATAGTGCTGCAATAAACATACATGTGCATGTGTCTTTACAGCAGCATGATTTATAATCTTTTGGGTATATAACCAGTAATGGGATGACTGGGTCAAATGGTATTTATAGTTCTAGATCCTTGAGGAATCATCACACTGTCTTCCACAATGGTTGAACTAGCTTACAGTCCCACCAACAATGTAAAAGTGTTCCTATTTCTCCACATCCTCTCCAGCACCAGTTGATTCCTGACTTTTTAATGATCATCATTCTAACTGGTGTGAGATGGTATCTCATTGTGGTTGTGATTTGCATTTCTCTGATGACCAGTGATGATGAGCATTTTTTCTTGTGTCTGTTGGCTGCATAAATGTTTTCTTTTGAGAAATGTCTGTTCATATCCTTCACCTACTTTTTGATGGGGTTGTTTGATTTTTTTCTTGTAAATTAGTTTAAGTTCTTTGTAGATTCTGGGTATTAGCCCTTTGTCAGATGAGTAGATTGCAAAATTTTTCTCCCATTCTGTAGGTTGCCTGTTCACTCTGATGGTAGTTTCTTTTGCTGTGCAGAAGCTCTTTAGCTGAATTAGATCCCATTTCTCAATTTTGACTTTTGTTGCCATTGCTTTTGGTGTTTTAGACATGAAGTCCTTACCCATGCCTATGTCCTGAATGGTATTGCCTAGGTTTTCTTCTAGGGTTTTTATGGTTTTAGGTCTGAAATTTAAGTCTTTAATTCATCTTGAATTAATTTTTGTATAAGGTGTAAGGAAGGGATCCAGTTTCAGCTTTCTACATATGGCTAGCCAGTTTACCCAGCACCATTTATTAAATAGGGAATCCTTTCCCCATTTCTTGTTTTGGTCAGGTTTGTCAAAAATCAGATGGTTGTAGATGTGTGGTATTATTTCTGAGGGCTCTGTTCTGTTCTATTGGTCTATATCTCTGTTTTGGTACTAGTACCATGCTGTTTTAGTTATTGTAGCCTTGTATTATAGTTTGAAGCCAGGTAACGTGATGCCTCCAGCTTTGTTCTTTTGGCTTAGGATTGTCTTGGCAATGTGGGCTCTTTTTTGGTTCCATATGAACTTTAAAGCAGTTTTTTCCAATTCTGTGAAGAAAATGATTGGTAGCTTAATGGGGATGGCATTGAATCTATAAATTACCTTGGGCAGTATGGCCATTTTCACAATATTGATTCTTCGTATCCATGAGCATGGAATGTTCTTCCATTTGTTTGTGTCCTCTTTTATTTCACTGAGCAGTGGTTTGTAGTTCTCCTTGAAGATGTCCTTCACATCCCTTGTAAGTTGGATTCCTAGGTATTTTATTCTCTTTGAAGCAATTGCGAATGAGAATTCACTCATGATTTGGTTCTGTTTGCCTGTTATTGATGTATAAGAATGCTTGTGATTTTTGAACATTGATTTTCTATCCTGAGACTTTGCTGAAGTTGCTTATCAGCTTAATGAGATTTTGGGCTGAGACGATGAGGTTTTCTAAATATGCAATCATGTCATCTGCAAACAGGGACAATTTGACTTCTTCTTTTCCTAATTGAATATCCTTTATTTCTTTCTCCTGCCTGATTGTCCTGGCCAGAACTTCCAACATTATGTTGAACAGGAGTGGTGAGAGAGGGCATCCCTGTCTTGTGCCAGTTTTCAAAGGGAGTGTTTCTAGTATTTGCCCATTCAGTATGATATTGGCTGTGGGTTTATCATAAATAGCTCTTATTATTTTGAGATATGTCCCATCAATACCTAATTTATTGAGAGTTTTTAGCATGAAGGGCTGTTGAATTTTGTCGAAGGCCTTTTCTGCATCTATTGAGATAATCATGTGGTTTTTGTTTTTTGTCTTTGGTGCTGTTTATATGCTGGATTACGTTTATTGATTTGTGTGTGTTGAACCAGCCTTGCAACCCAGGGATGAAGCCCACTCGATCGTGGTGGATAAGCTTTTTGATGTGCTGCTGGATTTGGTTTGCCAGTATTTTATCGAGGATTTTTGCATCGATGTTCATCAGGGATATTGGTCTAAAATTCTCTTTTTTGTTGTTGTTGTGTCTCTGCCAGGCTTTGGTATCAGGATGATGCTGACCTCATAAAATGAGTTATCCTGGGTGTGTCTATGCAGGTGTTTCTGAATGCAACTGATATATTTGGATTAGTAGACTGAGTAAAGCTGATTGCCCTCACTAGTGTGAATGGGCCCCATCTCATCAATTGAAGGCCCAAATAGAACAAAAAGGCTAATCTTCTGCAAGTAAGAGGTCACTCCTCCTGCCTGACTGCTTTCAAACTGGTTTCAAAAACATCAGTGTTTTTCTGTCTTGGCACTCAAATTAAAACATTGGCTCTTCCCAGGTCTTAAACCAGCAGCCTTCAGACTGGAATTACACCATCAGTTTTCCTGGGTCTCCAGTTTGCCAACTGCAGATCTTGGGACTTGTCAGGCTTCATAATCACATGAGCCAATTCCATATAATAAACCTATCTCTCTCTCTCTCATTGGTTCTCTTTCCCTGGAGAGCCCTAATTAATATATTTGCAAACATATCATATCCACAAATCAATTCAATCGTTCTTACCACTGCAACTACCCCAGTACAAGCTACCAAGTAATTTCCTCTGAGATACTGCCATTCCCTCTTACCTAGTCTCATTTCCATGGGATTCATATCAATTATATTCACCCTAGTATAGATTTTTATCTATATGATAGCCAGAGAGGTTATTTAAAAGACAAATCAGGAGGGGCACAGTGGCTCACACCTTTAAACCCAACATTTTGGGCAGCTGATGGGGAAGGATAGCTTGAGCCCAGGAGTTCAGGACCAGCCTGGGCAATATAGTGAGTCATCATCTCTACAAAAAGTAAGTGAAATTAGCCGGGTGTGATGGCGTGCACCTGTAGTCCCACCTACTCAGAAGGCTGAGGTGGGAGGATGCTTAAGCCCAGGAAGTCAAGGCTTCCGTGATCCGAGACTGTGCCACTGCAGTCCAGCCTGGGCAATAGAACGAGACCAAACAAACCAACAAAAGCAACACATACACAAACCAAATCATGTCACTCCTCTTCTGAAAACCCTCCAAAGTTTTCCCATCACATTTAGAATAAAATCCAAAGTCCTTACTTTGGGATACAAAATCCCACATGATCTGAGTTCTAGCAATCTCTCCCATCTCAGCTCTTTTCTCTGGCTCAACCCTCCCATCTACATCATTATTCTCATGCCTGTCAAGCAGGCTTCTAAATGTTCTTCCTTGATTCTAGATCCAAGCAAAATCTTGTCTTTTCGTTTTTGCACTCACATTTCTCTCTGCCTGATGTGCTCTCTCACTGAAAATATGTGTGTCTCACTCCCTCACTTCAGCCAGATGTCTGCTCAAAGTAGCATGCTTCATCACATTCTATCTTATTACTCGGCTTTGTTGCTCTTTGGAGCAGTTATTGCCTCATGACATTATACAGTTTTTCTGTTTATTTAATTATTTTCTGATTCACTCACTTAAATGCAAAGTCCATGAGGCAGACAATTTTTCCATTTATTTAGATGTTATATCCCCAATGCCCTAGGTAATGCCTAACACATAGTAGGTACTAAATCAGCGTTTGTTAAATAAATCAATGTGTCAATTTTATTACCTTTTTCTGCATTTTCGTGCATCTATGATTTGATTATGTGCTAATACGGTTGATAGATGTTCTGACATTAAAACAGCTTTACATTCTTAGAACAAATACTACTAGAATATGATGTATATTTTTAATACATGAATGAACTCAATTTGTTAATATTTTATTTCAAATTTTTGATTTTATATTCACGTGAGAATTATGCTACAGTTTTCTTTTTATAGTGTCCTTGCCTAGTTTGAGTGTCAACAGCATATTAACCTCACAAATTAAGCCAACCAGCTTTTCTTCTTCTTCTTCTTCTTCTTCTTTTTTTTTTTTTTTTTTTTGAGACAGAGTTCAACCTCCACTTCCCAGGTTCGAGTGATTCTCCTGCCTCAGCCTCCCGAGTAGCTGGGATTACAGGAATTAGCCACGACGCCTGGTTAATTTTGTATTCTTAGTAGAGACGGGGTTTCCCCATGTTAGTCAGGCTGATTTCGAACTCCTGACTTCATGTGACCTGCCTGCCTCAGCCTCCCAAAGTGCTGGGATTACAGGCATGAGCCACCACACCTGGCCACTTTTCTTCTTTTTTAAAAATCTTAAATATAATTTTTATAAAACAGCAGATTTTTGTCTTTAGAAAGTTTGTTAAAACACACATGTAGGCTGTCTTGGCTTATTGTTTTTGGGAAAAAGACTCCTAACAATTTAATTTATTTGATAGTTACTGGTTTATTAAAGTTTTCTATTTTTTCTCCAGTCAATTTTGGTAACTTCTATTTTCCTAGGAAATTATCATTTCATCTAAATTTTCAATTGGCACAGTATGTTCCTATTATTTGTAATATCTGTAATATCTATATTTGTTTCTTTTTATTACCAATTACTTGTGCTTTTTATTTTCAGAAAGTTTTCATCAAAGGTCCAGCTTTTAGCTTTATTATTTCGGTTGTTTATTTTCTACTTATTAATTTATGTTCTTTGTTATTTCCTTAGAGTAGATATATGCTTTTGTTTTCTTTGTTATTATTTTTCTAACTTTCTGAGTTTAACACTTAACTGATTTAAGTATTTACATTAATTCTGTTAAAGGTTCTATTTTTGCCATCATGTACTTTGCTGTATCCCTCAGTATTATTTTCATTGTTATTGATCATTAAATATTTTCCTAAAGCATAAAATATGCTTTAAAATCCAAACATATATGGATTATTTAAAACTATTCAATGTTGATTTCTCATTTATTAGGTTGGTGCAAAGGTAATTACGGTTTTTGCTTTTGAGAGTAATGGCAAAATCCACAGCATTGTGGTCACAGAATGTGGTCTATATAACACTAATGTCTTATAATTTATTGAGATGTTCTAGGTGACCTAAAACATGATCAATTTTTCAAAATTAATATTTCATATGTACTTGAAAAGAATGTATATTTTTATTTTGGGTGTATAGAGCTACATATTTTTTTTCAGCTGAAGCATCTCTAACCCTTTTATATTTTTTCTATTGAATATCATTTTAAATTATGTTGTTAACTATATAGAAGTTCATAACATACATTCTTCATGGATCATTACTTTCATTATTATGTGATGTAAGTCTTTATTTCTATTAGTACTTTTTGCTATAAATTCTACCTAGTCTGATACTAATATTAATATAGTAGCTCTCTTTTGTTTAATATTTGCATGCTGTACCTTTTACAATATCTTTACCTCATATCATTAAGAAGTCTCATAAGACTTGTCTCAGATCATACAGCTAATGCACAGACACACTCAGATTTGACCCCAGGCAATCTTACACCAAGGACACATTCAACTCCAAAACTATGCCAACTCCTGGAATGGGCTTCCAATCTGGGATTCCAGCAGGCCCATATCTTCTGTCATTTTCATTCTATTGAATTTCTTTTTCACAGAGATGTTTATCCTGTGTTTGATACTTTCTCTGTCTTTTTGTTTGTCTCTTATCATTTTTTATGTATCATTGCCATGTACTTTTTGACCTGTTCTATACAGACTTTGCTTAATATTTTTGGACATTGCTTCATAGCATTACATACAGAGCTGCTTCATTATGTTTAATGACTGCATAGTATTTCATTGTATATGTTATAAAATCTATTTAATTAGTCCCATAAAGATGTGCATTTGGATTATTTTCAATATTTTGCTATTACCAACAACACTGAAATAAATAACTTTGGACATAAGTAGTTTGCAAACACCGGAGTATTTTTGAAGAATAATTTCCTAACAATGAATTGGTAGGCCAAAGATTATAGGCACTTCCTATTTTATAGATATTTCACAATTGTTTTCCATAGACATTAAGTTATACCCCCAAAAGCAGTGTATAAAAGTTCATATGTCCCACACTTTCTCACCAATTGCATAACTTCAAACTCTTTGATATTTATTAATCTGATAAGTAAAAAAAAGGAATATCACTGATTTTTCATTTCTTTTCTTATGAGTGAGACTGAGCATGTTTTCCTCAGTCATTTGTCTTTTAACAAGTTTAAGCTTGTCTTTTCTGTTAGTTGTTGGTTTGTTACATTTTCAGTGTTTTAAATATTTAAATCTATACTGACAAATATACTCTCCCTTGTATTTTCTAAGTTTGGGTTTGGCAGTTAAATGTATCCAATGTACCATTTCAGTACTTTTTTTCCCCTCTCTCCATTTAGTTCTTGGTTGACTAAAAATTTTCTTCCAGAGAATTTTCTCCCATTAATAAATACATTTGGATAGGCATTAAATTCTTGGTTTATACTTTTTAAAAATATATTTTAAAGTATTTATTTTTTCTTTTCTAGTATTCACTCTTTATATAAACTTATTATGTTTTTGAATGGAAGCCCAAATGATTTTTTTCTTTACTTTTAAAGCTCAGAAACCTTACTATGATATGTCTCTGTGTTCATTGTTTTAAGTTATTTTTTTAAGGCCCTGATATGTGCACTCCTTTAATCGATACATCTGAGGCTACTTATATTGCTATAAACTTTTCTTTAATTATATCTTTAAATATTTTTCTTCTTTCACAATTTATGTTCTTGGGGGCAACATTCTTTTTAAGTTAGATATTCTGTATATTGGATCTTTCATATCTGTTTTCCACATCTATCATTTCCTTCTTAATTTTTTAATCTCCTTTTAACTTTCTATTCTATTTTGCTCCCTTTACAATATTCCATATTTCTTATTGTGTTTTTAGTATGTCTCTTCTGTGTGCTGCTTCAAACATGGCCTTTATCTTTATGATGGTTTTATTTTTCTCTTTCACTTCGAGATTGCCTGTCCAATTTTCATTGTATTCTGTTGCCTCACCCTATTTTTCTAATTCTCATGTCTATGCTTAGAATTCCTGTTTTATAGGAGCATTAACTTCTTAACATTTAAAATTTCATGGTAAATAACTTGCTTACAGTTTTTAAAGAACTCTGTAGAAATATTTATCTGGTGAGGGTTTATTACCTGCCATTCTTTTTTTCCCCTTATATTATATTTGGATAGTTCTATGTAAGTTCTTTAAAAGAATCACCTCCTATTTGAATGAAGTTACTTCTTCCTGAAGTAGCTCTTTATAGGGTGATACTTTGAGGGAGGTGAGGGCTATATTCTAGACTGGCAGGAATTCTCCTTGGGATACTAGTTTGTGAGTACAGGGTTACTTCTCTCTAGCTAACAGAAGTTGATATTTCAGGGCTTTTCACAATGCCTGCTTTCCCCTCCAACCTGTTGCACCAGTAGACTGTTTCCTGGTGATATGACTTATTTTTGTGTTTGTATTTGCTCATTCAGCCCTACCTTCCCTTTCTTCTTTTTACCAAACTCGGTCTAGGGAAGCTCTTGCTATTAGACCATACTTCTAGCATAAGTAATATTGACCCAGGTAAAGAAGAGTTGGGCTTTGCCAGGCTTGAAGGAGATTTGTAGCCTCTGGAGTCTTCTCTCAGCATCTGCCTGTGTCCCTGTTTTACTTCAGAAAATCTGGCAACCTTCTTCCTTTGTTAGGATTCAGAGTTAGAGGGCCCTCTTCCTGTCATAGAACCAAGTTCTAGGTTTAGGTTTTTACTTCTTGTTCTTATTGATTTGGGTGATTTCTAAGAGGAGAAGAAAAAAAAAAAAACACCTTGATTACACCTATTTTAAAACTGCAAATCATGTATTCAAATTTTAACAATGACCTCTATGATCAATGACTTTAAATACTCTCTTAATTTCTTCATTGCTCTCATTTCTAATTCTTTAGTTACATTTATTTCTTTATGACTATCTACAACTTATTTTCAACTCTGCTCAATTAAATTTTAGAAGTAAGGGCATAGTCTTTACAAAACATAAAGAGCAGCTTAGAGCCTTGCCTACAACCTCTGGCACATATTTCAGGATCATATTAGTTTTCTAAATTGTCACTTCTTAATATAGAATTATAGGTAAGAAAATTTTATATTTATATGTTCAATAAAATATCACAATGAAAACTGTGAAAAGATTTTTTTCTCTGACAAGCAAAAACATGATAATGTATAATGTACAGATAAAACGTCAGTTCATTCCAATATATGCACATTACTATAAAGATCATTATATAGAAGTTATGCTCTATTTGAAATTGGTAAGCTGATATAAAAAGGTATTATTTTGAAATAGCATATCAGCTAATGTGAAAAAAATACCTCATACATTTTCATATTAAAGACTGCAATTGTTGGAAGTGTTGTTTCCCTTAGTCACTTAAGGAATTACATATACTTAGGACAATAGGCAACTTTTAAAAAGAAAATGTTTATCAGTTTTGTAGGGGGAGGTCCAGGTTCACGACACATGTCAGCTTACATTTTATAGAAGCATAGGGTTTTATTAAACTTCCTGTTTCTGCTGGCTGCTTGCTTGGGTAGCTGTGGAGGGCCATGTGATTGTAGCAAATGCTGGATGTAAATTTATATCTTTGGCATAAAATGAAAGATAAAATTATTGGAAATCTGAAAATGTTTTTGCTTGTATAAAAACTTGATCTTAAAAGTTACACTACACCACCTTAGAGAGGGAGGGGGCAGAATTAATGTCAATAGTCTAAATATTGGTTTGGGCTTCTGGCAAATTTTTCATAGGAGGCAATGGGGGTGTGATTAATGCTTCCCAAGAACACTTAGATATTCTCCATCAAGTAATCTGTGCTGGAAAGGATTGAATGCTAGATCCCCAGATGATTAAAGCAAGTTGACCCAAGGTAACATTAAAGCTAGAACTCAATAATTCCAGTAAAACTAGTGAAAATGAGAGATTTAAATTTACATACAGATTTTGAAGAAAAAACAATTAATCAACAAATACACACATGGAAAATTTCCAACTAAACATTTCCTACTAAATGAAAAATCCCGTACCAAGATATTCATAGCTTCTAATTATTTTGTACTCAAATTTCCCAGGTATTTTTTCATTAGATACCCTTATTCTCTCACAAAAAGGTTGTAATAAGGTTGTTGCCACAGCTGCACCAATTCCCTCTCACCTTTCTCTGATTTTTGAGGGCAACTGGAAACCAATGTGGTTTGTTTTTGTACATAGTAACTTGGCCCAGGTCACAGGAATACCACAAAAGCGTCTGATAACAACACATTTGGACTCAGACTGTACATGTACAGATAAATACACATCCCAAAACTACTTTTTCACTGTCACCCACAGAGATAAAATATAGCTGCCATTAGAGTCATCAAACGTTTCAGAACATGAAATGCCACTTTAAGACAGTGCCGTGGAGCCATTCCAGGCATTCATTAAATATTTTCATTTATTATTTTTAAAATTTTATTTTATTTTAGATTCAAGGAGTACACATACATGTTTGTTACATGGGTATATTGCATGCTGCCGGGGACTGGGCTTGTAGTGCACCCATCACCCAAACAGTGAACATTGTACCCGATGGGTAGTTTTTCAATCCTTGACCACCTCCCATCCTCCTCTCTTTCAGAGTCCCCAGTGTCTATTATTTCCATCATTATGTCCATGTGTACCCACTGTTTAGCTCCCAATTACAAGTGAAAACATGCAGTATTTGGTTTTCTGTTTCTATGTTCACTTAGGATAATGGCCTCTAGCTCCATTCTTGTTGCTGCAAAGGATATGATTTTACTTTTTTTTTATTGCTGAGTAGTATTTCATGGTGTATTAGGTGCCACATTTTCTTTATCCAGTCAACCATTGATGGACACTTAAGTAGATTCCATAACTTTGCTCTTGTGGACAGTGCTGTGATGAGATGAACATGGGTGCAGGTGTCTGTTTTACATATGATTTATTTTCCTTTGGGTAGATACCCAATAGTGGGATTGCTAGGTCCAATGATAGTTCTATTTTTAGTTAATTGAGAAATCACACTGTTTTCCATAGAGATTTAGCTAATTTATATTCCCACTAACAGTGTATAAGTGTTCTTTTTCCTCTGCATCCAGGCCAACATCTGTTGCTTTTTGACTTTTTAATAATAGCCTTTCTGACTGGTGGAATATGATATCTCATTGTGGTTTTGATTTGCATTTCTCTGATGATTAGTGATGTTGAGCATTTTTTTCATGTGTTTGTTGGCTGCTTGTATTTCCTCTTTCGAGAAATGTCTGTTCATGTCCTTTGCCCAGTTTTTAACGGGGTTGTTTGTTTTTTTTCTTGTGGAGTTGAGTTCCTTGTGGAGTCTGGTTATTAGTTCTTTGTCAGATGTATAGTTTGAATATATTTTTCCAATTCTGTAGGTTATTTATTCTGTTGATTATTTCCTTTGCTGTGCAGAAACTTTTTTGTTTAACTAGGTCCAGTTGTCTATTATTTTTGTTGCTATTGCTTTGGGGTCTTCATCATGAATCATTTTCTCTAGTCCAGTGTCCACGAGAGTTTTTACTAGATTTTCTTCTAGAAGTTTTACCATTTCCAGTCTTACATTTAAGTCTTTAATCCTTCTTAAGTTAATTTTTTGTATATAGTGAGAGAGATAAGAGTCTAGTTTCATTCTTCTGCATATGGCTATCCAGTTTTCCCAGCACCATTTATTGAATAGGGTGTCCTTTCTCCAGTGTTCACTAAAGCATTTTAAAATCATTGTTCTTTGAGAATTATCTATTTTACAATTATGATTTCCTTATTCTTTTCAGGCCACTCTTAGTCTAAATCTAACTAATATCCCTAGAAACTGTATTTAAAATGTGACAGTTGGTTTATTTTCAGTGTCTATAAATACAATTATAGAATCTTTTTTTTTTTTTTTTCTTGAGACGGAGTCTCGCTCTGTCACCCAGGCTGGAGTGCAGTGGCCGGATCTCAGCTCACTGCAAGCTCCGCCTCCCGGGTTCACGCCATTCTCCTGCCTCAGCCTCCCGAGTAACTGGGACTACAGGCGCCCGCCACCTCGCCTGGCTAGTTTTTTGTGTTTTTTAGTAGAGACGGGGTTTCACCATGTTAGCCAGGATGGTCTCGATCTCCTGACCTCGTGATCCGCCCGTCTTGGCCTCCCAAAGTGCTGGGATTACAGGCTTGAGCCACCGCGCCTGGCCAATTATATAATTATTTTAACAATTTTGTTGTGCACTTGTTTAAGACTCATTGCTCCACCTGAAGAGTTGATTATGACACAATGCCTGCCTTGAAGAGGTAAGAACTTAGATGGAGGCAAAGGTTAGAATAAGGAAGCTATACGGTAATAACTTAAGGATTATATACCAAAGCATTTCCTAAGCAAATGGCTTTTAAATTCATGGAAGTTGTTGAATCTTTTCTTAACAGAAATCTCATGAGTAAATCCAAATTATTAGACACATAAAAGAAAAATTCTTCTGATTGAAATGAGAACACAATATCATGAGTCTCTCCTGCTGGGTTCCTTGTCTTATCTTAACCCCTTGCAGCCCTTAAGCTTCTTTTATGGATGCTCTTAGGGTTTTTGGAGTGCATCTCCTAATCCCTACTGTACACATTCATACATTTATTTTGTCCAAATAATTGAGGACAGATATATTTAATGTATAGTAGCCTTTGATAAGTAGTAGTATCCCATGACATGGGTTGGAATAGCCATATTACAGACTAAAGTATGATTTTTGAAATAGAAATCAATGGGGTCTAGTGAAAAGATAGAAAACAAAGAAGTGAAGGATGGCAATTGGTCTCATGATATTACAGAACTAACCAGTTAATGGTTAATAGATAAACAAGCCAGACTTTCCAAATCCAAACTTCTATGGATAAAATTTTATGAGAACCATTGCTAGTTTTGTTCTTCAATTTTCCCCAAATGACTATGTTAACTGATAGGTACTATGGAATACTATACAAATGTCTCCAGATAGTTGAAGGATTCATGTGTTTAGTAAGTAACACTGCATGCATTAGAGTATTCCAGATAGGTCTTGGGTTGGAATAAACATGGTCTTATTATATAAAACGTGTTCTTAGAAATTAACCAAATTCTAAGAAACAAACTCAGTTTTATCTTCCCAAAATCCATGAGGTGGTTGCCTAGTATAAAAGCAATCTAAAATTCTAGATATGGAGGTTTTCTTGTTACTAGATGTTGAAGCTAGGAAAGGAGATGGGGCCTCACTAATTTACTTTGCATTCACTTTCTTTCTGCCTTGTAAACATGTGGCAAATGTAATAGAAGTACATTTAGAATATAAGCAGGAAAATAAACTTTTACTTTTTTAGTTTGAGATTTTGTGACTCTAGATTCCCATGACACAAACATTGTTTAGATATGTAGTTCAGTGATTTAGTGCCTTATGGGCAGGTAATTCATGGACTTTCTCATCCACTTGATTTTGATTAAGAGAGCTTTAGAACTGCAAAGTAAAATAAAATTAGACTAATCAGAGAAGCAGAACATTCAACTGAGAAAAAATTGTAGGGAAATTTACAAAGAGAGGAAAGGGTGATTAGTGATAAAGGGTAGTAAAAATAGCTTTTGTTTAAATACTAGAGATAAACCCAAGCACCCAGCTAGATATGTGCTTGAGAGAGAACCGTATAAAAGGACAGATTTACTGGAAATGGTTTGTGACAGAATACTATCAGCAGATGTTCCTTGTTAGGAGAATACATATTAATATTGATGTATTGCCCCAATTTGTTTACATTCCCTCCAAACTGCCTGATAAAGCTGCCTTATAGAATGACTGCACATGGCTATACACTGTACAAGGAAG
Organism: Piliocolobus tephrosceles; assembly: GCF_002776525.5. Classification (NCBI taxonomy): domain Eukaryota; kingdom Metazoa; phylum Chordata; class Mammalia; order Primates; family Cercopithecidae; genus Piliocolobus; species Piliocolobus tephrosceles. The sequence goes on along the minus strand of NC_045443.1, from coordinate 28,366,729 downwards.
AATATCTAAGAATGACATTCACATCATACATGTCACGGATTTGCATATTTATTATGGCAATATTCTCTACTGAAATAAAGTCATGAGGAAGGGGCACTTTTTCCCCATTTACAAAAAGGTGTTATCTGTGCTAGCAACAATCTAGTGTTAATTCTTCTGTAGAATCACTTCAACTCTAAGACGTTCCTTGGCCAGATGAACAGATGAATCATTCCTCATTTCCTTTTCTTATCATGCTCATAAATGAGATCTAAAATGCTCATCAGGTCTTTGGACTCTTTTGGCATCCAAAAAGATGGTTGGCATCCAAAAGACTTGGAATGAACCCAAAACTAGTTGCTTCGCTAATACAAAATGGGGATTGGGTAGTCACAGATGGAAAACAAATAAGCGGATTTGGTGAAGAAAATTAAACTTTTTTTTTCTTTCTTGTTTACTGCCTGGTGCATAGCAGCTACTCAAGAAAATATTTTGGGAATGAATTAGTGTCCATAGGGACCATAATCTCTAGAACCATCCAAAGTCTCCTTTACTTTCAGGATCAGTCCAAAGCTAAGTATTTATGACTTCATGGAGGATAAATATTAGTAACAGTGATGATGAAACTGATTATACATTGTGGTTCTTCACATAGATTCTACCAACTGATACTCCTATACTCCTTACTTTACTATACTCCTGTGATTTTCTAAAACATGCTCCTTACTTTATCCTCCTTACTTTATACTCCTTACTTACTCCTTACTTTATACTCCTTACTTTATACTCCTTACTTTATACTCCTTACTTTACTATACTCCTGTGATTCTCTGAAACATACTTATTCTATTGTATGCAGGCAGCTGTTCTCCCTTCTCACTACGTTACCCAATGTCCACTTTCTGGCCAGGTTCTCAGGCACACTTGACATTTTCATCATGAGAAAGAAAATCATTTCAAGTCCAAAGGATAAGCACCATCATAGTAAAAAGGTCATAAAACACTAGGAGTTGCTCTTTAGCAATAGATTTTTGAAGGTAAGGCCAAAGAAAACATGGGACATGGTTTGGAACAAGCTTGCGTATACTTCATCATCAGGGCTGTGGTACACAGTATGAGAAGGCTTCAGGGGAATTAAAACACCACTGGAAAGGAGAGTTTTGCTTGCATTGGCTATAATAAATATGTTTTTACAATAAACAAATTGGTGGCCATAAGACATGCATGTCTGATGTTGAAGGAAAGCCTGTTTGCACCAAATAAATTACAGAAACAGTTCAAGAGCAGTTCATCCTAGTGAAAATATTATCCCTGAACTACTGGCAGGGTTAGTGTCAGGTTAGGTTATCTTTTGTATGAATGCCAACTGCACTCGCTAAACCCGCCTAAGGGCAGTTTGTTGAAACCATTATACACTTCGGTGTTTTTCAGTAACCTCACACACTTCTACTTTAATCACAGCCAAATCTTACTTACTTTTTTCCTCTCAGGATCGACTTTTTCAGGGGGCTATCTTTCAGCTTGAAAATCATCCTTCCCTGCCCCGGCATGCTCCCTGACCCTGCCCTATCCTATGTGACTGCATTCCAAATGAATGTCTGAGATGAAGTCCAGGGCAATAGATGCCAATCCTGTACAAATCACAGAGCGGACAGACTGACCCAAAGGCCATCATTTATTCAAAGTCCAGTCCTTTAGATCACTGGAAGGGAATGGCTTTTAAAATATGGCCAGCAAAAACAATGAAGTAAGACTCTTTGGGGGGCATTAATTTCATCAAAACGTTTGAAAATCTTCAGATGCTCATAAACTTTGGATATTTAGAGCACTACAGGAATATAATATATTTATATGTTATTTATTATAATTTATAAATATTTCTGTTATAATGTAAATATAAGTTTTGGTCTTCCAAGCCTCTAATGCAAAAATGAACATGGAATTAATTGAGTGGCTAGCAAGACAGATGAATACTTCTTAGCAATGGCAATTAATACTCTAATTGCTATGATTTGCAAAGGTTTGCAAAAAGAACAAAAACTTCACATCAATAGTCTGTTACCAAGCATTCACTGAACATCCACTAATTGGAATAGGTATCTGAAAGAAGCTATCTGTGGACAGTGTCCTCAAATTACCCTTCTGTCTTTCCAGATAATTAAGGCATTTAGAAATTGATACGGTTTGAATCTGTGTTCCCATCCAAATCTCAGGTCAAATTGTAATCCCCAACATTGGAGGTGGGGTGTGGTAAGAGGTGATTGGATTACGAGGGTGGGTCCTTCATGAATAGTTTAGCACCATTCCCTCGATGCTGTTCTCATGACAGTGAGTGAGTGAGATATAGTGAGATCTGGTTGTTTAAAAGCCTGTGACACTTCCCAGCTTTTTCACTTCATCCTGTTCCTGCCATGTAAGACGCCTACTCCCACTTTGCCTTCCACATGAGTAAAAGCTCCCTGAGGCCTCCCAGAAGCAGCTGTTGCCGTGTTTCCTACACAACCTGTGAAACCATCAGCCAATTAAATCTCTTTTCTTTATAAATTACCCAGTCTCACATATTTCTTTATAGCAGTGCGAGAACAAACTACTACAGGAATACGTGTCTGTCAAATACTCGGTGTTATTGCTGTTTATAATGTTATACCTTTCTTCACTGTAAGTTCTTTTTAAATCATTTTTTAAAGTAGGAATGAATGTTGTTCCTTTTTCTGCTTGCAGTACATCAGTGTTATATGTCACAAGTCAAGAGCTTCAAGACAAAAAAGCAGGATTTGTGTTTCAACTCTATCGCTTCATAACTGGGCAAATGATTGAAACTGTGAGTCTTGGTCCCTTCCACCATAAAATTAGGATGAAAGTGATAGCCTCTGTACACAGTTTTTGAGAAGGATTGCAGAGAATAATGTATGAGATGAAGTAATCAAAGGTTATATAAACATAAATTGCCATTTTGAATTGTCTTTTACAACCTGGTGAAAAGCTTATGACATGTAAGTGACCATTTAAATCAGTGATGCCTGATGAGAAATTTGCTGCATATCAAAATCACCAATGGAGCTTAATAAAAATATAGCCCAATAGGCTTCACCCTCACTGATTCAGACTTAGTAGACTGGGAGTGGGCCAGTATGTCTCTTTTTAAAAGTGCCATAGGTAGACCAAGATTTGAGAACTGCCGCCTTAATAAACAAGAAAGCTCCTCTCCTTCAGGATGCTTCTGGGAAAATCACTAATATACCTTCTAGATGATTTGGCTTACAAATAGAAACTTGGATTCCAGGACAATCTGTGACAATCCATATGCTAAAAACTCTGGTAAACTCTAATGATAGATTCTAAACCTCCAAATATGAGAATCTGTAGAAATTCACTCTACCTGGTGGTAGAAATTTGAATTAAGGGATACTAAGGAAAGTTGATATTAGTTCATTAATGTATCTGCCATGTTATCACTACAGACAAGGGATGTATGCTAATATAATGGACCAATAATTTTATAGAATCTGCAGTTCCAAAAAAATGATGTTTTAGTAAATAGTGTGAAACATAAGAGGAAATTGTAATTTTTAATTTTCTTCTTCTTTACCTCAGAGGGGCTGAATTACTCATGGCATCCCAAATCTCTCTTAATGCATACTATGAGGTCTGTAGTTGTTAAGACTGACTCAACATGTTCTTAAAAGAATTCTGAATTGAATCTTTCTGAAGTAGGAAAAAAAAAAAATCACTCTTACCATTTCGTTATTTTTCATTCTCATTCACCTCTGAACTTCCTGGTTCTGTCTGGGGCCAAAGTAAAAATGCCAAAACACCACGGGAAAGGCTGCTCTCACAGTATTTCTGGCTCACCAAAAATTTCTGGAGAAAGCCAGTTTCCATGAGATTTCAGTTCCAATTTTATAGACCCAAGAAAATTCAAGATAGTTCAGATAAAGTTCAGATAAGCATTCAAATTTTTCAGTTACTAATGCCAGAAGAACCACTAAGTCATTTGACATGTTCACATCACTGTTTTAGGACAGAAAAAAAAAAGCAACTAGAATTCTGATGCAATGTGAACAATTTTAGAGGAGTACAATGTACTGAGAAGCCATTAGAATTAATAGATAATTTGTTTTTTTAAAAAAATAAAATGCAAAATAAAAACAATGACCCTGTGGCTTATTTTAGGTACAAATAAAATTTAAATGAAATAACCTAACAACATCAAACACTGAGCAATAGCTTGTCTGAGAAAAGCTACTATGGCAACTAACACAAGATATGAGTTGGGGTGATAATACTTTGCCCACCTGTTTATCTTTCTGAGTTCTCACCTTCCCCTCCTTCCTTAAAAATGGAAATGATAGTACCAACATCACTATACATTACATGTTCCAGGAGATATAATGACCTACTAATCCTAAAACCTTAAAGTTCTCTATTTCATGTAGGGACATGGATGCAGCTGGAAACCATCATTCTCAGCAAACTATCGCAAGAACAGAAAACCAAATACCGCATATTCTCACTCATAGGTGGGAATTGAACAATGAGAACACTTGGACACAGGAAGGGGAACATCACATACCGGGTCCTATTGTGGGGAGGGGGTGGGGGGAGGGATAACATTAGGAGATACACCTAATGTAAATGACAAGGTAATGGGTGCAGCACACCAACATGGCACATGTATACATATGTAACAAACCTGCATGTTGTGCACATGTACCCTAGAACTTAAAGTATTAAAAAAAAAAAAATTCTCTATTTCTTGCATTGGCATGGGATGGGGCAGGAAAGAAGAAAGTTAATTTAACTTTCAAATAATCCTCTAAAAAAATTACCTTTGGGGCCAGAAATTACCCTGTGAGGCAAGAAATAAATTCTGAATTTTTTAAAGGGTGAGTGATTTGGTAAATTTACTCACTAGGAGATCAAGATCTTCTCAAAAACTGTCAACAAAAAAAAACATCGCATGCACACTAGAGTCTCATTATAACACAATCCACCCTAGTGTGAAGTTTGGAATACTGAGTTTTTATTCATCCCATCCAAAGAGATTCAGTTATTGTAAGCACCAGAAGGAAATGGCTATAACATGGCTTCATGTATAATGCTTTTTTGTGGCATAAGCAAGACCCTATTATGCTAAAATACAGTAACTGACAAAATTAGGCTATAGAAACTGGCAATAACTGCCATTTTAAAAAGGAGTTTAGTATGTTTATCATTCTACTAAAATTTTAACCAGTCTTCTCATCTCCCAAGAAATACATAAATCTTAGCAAATCAAATCTGTATCTTCTTCATCCAGCATAAATTATCTCTTGTTCTTTGCTAATGGGAGAATACATACTTACAAGGATAGGTAAAATACTTTGGACTCTTCCTTTAGTAAGTTTATATCTAAAGGAACATTTTTAAAGAATATTTCCAATATAGACAATCATTTTGAAATATTTAGGTAAGGAAAAATTAATTAATACCTACTATTTTAAAGTACTACTTTATTTCCTTTCTTTTTCTTCTACCATCTTGCCACTCAACTTGGGAACCTAATTACTCAGATTATTTGTGTATATTTACCCCCATGATATGGTTTGGCTGTGTCCCCACCCAAACCTCATCTTTAATTGTAGCTCCCATAATTCCCACATGTTGTGGGAGGGGCCCCTGGTGGGGGATACTTGAATCATGGAAGGAGTTTCTTCCAGACTGTTCTCCTGGTAGTGAATAAGTCTCACAATATCTGATGTTTTTATAAGGGGTTTCCCCTTTTGCTTGGCTCACATTCTGTCTCTTGCCTGCCACCATGTAAGATGTGTCTTTCGCCTTCCACCATGATTGTGAGACCTTCCCAGCCACATGCAACTGTGAGTCCATTAAACCTCTTTTTCTTTATAATTTACTCAGTCTCGGGTATGTCTTTATCCGCAGTGTGAAAATGGACTAATACACCCCACTTAGTAAATAATTATTGATTTGAACTTTAGAAGGAGATATCAGGCTTTTAACTAGGGGTCAAGTATCCTCTTAATTTTGTCAATTCTTCAATTTTCAGGAAGATGAAGAAATTTTCTTTGATCATGTATTATCCCTAATAACTACTAAACAAAAGCATAAATTACTAGTAATTTTATTAATCAAAATTTGTATCTAAACTCTAACTCAATACCCATATTTAGAAAGGAGTAAATTCCTCCAAGAGAAAATATACCTAGTTAATATGCTATAAAAATATCAGGTCTGAATCTTAGCATTCAGTAGCCTGAAAATTACTCAAAAGTAAGGGATTAGAGAAACAAAAAGTCTTGGCAAATATACACAGAGGTGTCCCACCCATATTTAAATCACTAGTTATCTTTTAATATGGTACCTACTATTTATTTAATGTCACTAAGTATGAGGTACTATCCTGGGCATTGTACACACGTTGTATCATTTAATTTACTTTAATCTAAATGGTGCAAGAGCAACTTCAATACAGGTATTAGTATTACATAAGAAATGGAGACTGAGAAGAATGAAGTTAACTTATATGCGTTCACACATCTAGCAAAAAATAGAACTGACTTTTAAATCTAGGTGTGTTTGACTTAAAAGTCTATTTACTTTCCACTATGAAGTTTGCTCTAAATGAGAATAATGTACTTTATCACCCTATTAATAGTATAACAGTAAACATTAAAGTGGTATAAACTACAATGGAAGTTATCTAAGCCAGGAATTATTGTATAATTTAACACTAATTAACTCACTTTTAAAAATTTTATATTTGCACTAATGAACTCCTTGCTCATATAGTTCTAATTACTTCCTCCATATAAATGCATCCAGATTTACATTCAGTTCCAACCACTTACTCTGTTATCAGATTAGATCAGTTGCTTACAAAGTACCACCAATAATGTGAAATATAATGTGTTGAAAGTTGCAAATATTTTTCCCATTGGGAAAGTCACACCTACTGCTGAATATACTGTCATTACTGTATTAAAAGTCTTTTCCTCTGTATTTTAAATTTTCTTTCTGTTGAAAGAAAGAAGAAAAGAGAAACACAAATAAGGCAATGATTAGAGTACTGGAGTGATTAATGAAGCTGATAACCTGAGCTATGAAGGTCAAAAAATGAATTGGACACAGAAGCTAAAAAGATGATTAAGTGGAGGATTCCCTGGGGTGCAGACCTTTGAGATGTCTTGATTATATTCAGTCATTCCTGGAGAGGCAGTGATAAGAAAAAAACAGGATCCTGGTGATGGTCGCAGCCTTTAAGACTACGGAGATGGTAGAGAAACCAGTCCCAGAGGCTAGATTGGCTTGACTCAAGAAGAGAACCAGCCTGGACATAAAGTTGGTGAACAGACCACAGACAACTTTAAGTACAGAGAAACAGTCAATGACAAGAAGAATCATTTGCATGAGGTGGAAGAGGTGAAAGGGACTTGCAGGGGGAGCGCAAAGTAAAGATCCCTGGGATAGGCTGAGTGGACTAAGTCCACGCTGAGCAGAGAATTGTTTCCCTCCTAAGTCCAGGAGAGAAATATTTGGAAAAAAAAAAAAAAATCCAGAAATTCCTTCTGCATTCAGGGAGCCAGGAGCTCTCACAGAGCCTTAAGGAAATAGAAGGCAAAAGGGCAGGGAAACCTGGGTATGAAGGCAACCACCAGAGAGCTCACATGCAGAGACAGGAAAACTGAAAGCTGCTATTGGCAGAGGGAGGATTTCACCAAATCTGCGTGCAGTAGGGATAACTGGAAGCTCGCTACCATACTGGTGCATATAAGATTGATGTCCAAACTGCTGGTAAATGCAAGCTAAGGAAAGAAATTAAAATCCAAGTGTCCCATTAGATGTTCCAGACAAATTATAATGTGAAACTGATGTTAAGTACATTTTGATAAGAGATCAGTACTGAAAAACTCATGTTTTGATACGTTTTAAGTTTTCTAGTAGACTTTTTATTGGTGTGGGCAAAAGGTTACTATGCAAGAACTTTAAGAAAATGTTTGATACTGTCTTTAATGAGTCAAAAAGAAAAGGAATTTGTTCACCTCTCTACCAAAAGAAAAAAAAAAAAACAGTTGAAGGCCCCTAGTGATTGGGTATGTGGCGGTAGTGGTGGTGGTGGCTATCTTGAAGTGAAACTTTATCTATAAATCTCCAAGGTTCACTTTGGAAGGAAAACCTCAGGTGGAAAGAGGCAGCTGATCAAACAGCTTCTAGCCTTTCTCTCTGGCTTTCCCTCTTCCTCTGTGAGTCTCTCACTTAGAGTACTATTGCATTTCCAAAGTATCCGATGGACTATTGCCAGGGCCAACAGTTCCCAGTAGAATTGAACACTCCCCTCCATTAAAACAGGGAGATAGTTTCAAAGGGTATATTTATTGAGCCCATGAGCTCCTTTGACACGGCAGCCCCACTGAAAAGTCAGGGACAGAGGTTCTGAGTTTTATTTTAATAAAGAAGGGAAGTTGTTGCTGCGGCTGTTGTTTCTTCTCATCATCACCTTTCTATAGAGCCAGAAGGAAAACTGGTTAAAAAAAAGTGCAGCAAGAAGAGATTTGGTGAAATGTCAGGATTCCTTGTAGATGGGGATAGCTTTGATGTACTACTTCTTTCCATTTGCCTCACACACAAAAACTGCATCGATAAACTAAGTGTCATATTTACTTCTACACAAGAATTCAATATAATGTTGAATGATATCTGAAAACATTTTGCAAATCACAGTTGTAGTCCTGAGTCTCTCAGTAGTCTCCACCTGAGTTCTCACATTGAAGGAATATATAACTATAACATGTGAGGATTCACTCAGATGGGAACTCTCAAGCCCATTCCACATGGATCTAGACTTCATTTCTGTTAGAGAAATCAGGAAGTTTCTTCTAATTGATTTTGCTACCTTTGGAGTAGAAGGAAGTAGAGGAAACCGAGTAACTTGAGTTCTGCCAATGCAAGAAAAAACAGACTAAATTAATTAAAACAGGTGCTCACAAAATCTAAAAGTGCAAACTGCTTTTGAAAACTATTTGGCATTTCTATGTAGGATGAACAGCATGTTCATATTGGACTATATGTTATTGAGCACCTAAAATATGCAATTGGCACTGCTAATTAATACTCATGCAATAGGCACTTGCAATGATTTGCGTATCCTCATCTTGCCTTCCTAAATTCCTCCAAAACCAAAACTGCTTTAGGTTTTTCCGTAGTCCTTCTGCTCAAGAGTTACTTCTCCAGGCCTGGTGCAGTGGCTTATGCCTGTAATCCCAACACTTCGAGAGGCCAAGGCAGGTGGATCATCTGAGATCAGGAGTTCAAGACCAGTCTAGCCAACATGGTGAAACCCCCATCTCTACTAAAAATACAAAAATACAAAAATAAAAATAAATAGCCATACATGATGGTGGGCACCTGTAATACCAGCTACTGGGCAGGCTGAGGCAGGAAAATTGCTTGAACCCAGGAGGCGGAGGTTACAATGAGCTGAGATCACGCCTCTGCACTCCAGCCCGGGCAACAGAGCAAGACTCTGTCTCAAAAAGAGAGTTGCTTCTCTAAACTTGCACAAGACATCCTTACTTATATAGTCTTGGGAACACTCTATTTGTATTGTAGTGCCTGTTAAAGTGTCCAGAACAACCCAAGACACAGAGAAGGCACTTGAAACGTGTTTGTATCTGGAACGTGATTGGCTGACTTGGGAGCCAGTGGTGTGCTGGGCTGCTCCTGTGAGCTCTGCAGAGCAGATTATGACAGATTCCCAAGTCTACATTCAATCACCTCATCTTCATAGTTTGAAATTGACCATGGTGGGAGGGAGCATTTACACCACAGAAATTGTCCAATTGGTTTTAAGCATTCTGAATATAAGCAATCTGTCTTCAATTTCTCTTTTATTCCATCTAGCTTTTAAGCTATTTTGAATTTAGCAGTCAAGACTTTCATGTGAGAATTGTACTTTGAGTAACTATATTTATCTTTCCAAAAAATCATTTTTTAGTTTTTGAAGAAAAGCAATTATTTTGTACCTACCTTTTTATATCATTTTAGACAATCATTTTCAAATAAGACAATTAGTTCTTTGCTTAGTTTATATAAGTAGTAATTACAAAGAAAAATGTGCTGTTCTATTTTTCCGAAAACTGTTATTAAATAATCAGTAAAGACATTAAAATTTTCTTTGTTTAAAGATCAGGAAATTAAATTGTCTAGTTTGTAAAGTTAAAAAATAACTGTGTATTAGAAAGTTAATTCCATTGCATTAAAATTAGTGTTTTTGGAAATTATATTACTATCTGACAAAATAATTGCTATTTTAGCCAAATGCATAACACTTTCTGTCTAAAATGGGCTTTGTAATTTTAAAATACGAACATTCATTTTCCAGAACATGCACTGGAGAGACGACGGTATTTTGAAATTAAATTAGCTGTTTAACAAGGAGAATAATACCCCATATCCTTTGGAAAGGCAGTAGAGTGCTGTGCTTAGGAACAGAAAATATGGGGCTAACTGTCAGAATTCTAGTCCCAGAAACTCCCTTCAGTGTGACTTTAGGAAAGTCAGATAACTTCTGAGTACCTCAGTTTCTCACTATGTTCAATGGGGATGGTAATAGAACTGGTTTCATACGTTTATGGTAAGGATTAAGTGCTGCACATGTAAAACACTTGGAGTAATACCTAGTAATTAATAAGTGTTCAATAAATGCTAATTATAGCCAGGAGTGGTGTGTTTGTAGTCCCAGATACTCAGGAGGATTGCTTGAGCCCTGGAGTTGGAGGCTGCATGTTCATGCCATTTGCACTCCAGCCTGGACAACAGAGTGAGACTTTGTCTCAAGGAAGGAAGGAAGGAAGGAAGGAAGGAAGGAAGGAAGGAAGGAAGGAAGGAAGGAAGGAAGGAAGGAAGGGT
>NC_045443.1:28320081-28355745 GCF_002776525.5 Piliocolobus tephrosceles | reverse complement strand
GGGGGGGAGGGGAGGAAAGAGAGAAAGAAAGAAACAACGAAAGAGAGGAAAGAGAGAAAGAAAGAGAGAGAGAAAGCAAGAAAAAGAGAGAGAGAGGAAAGAGAAAAAGAAAAAAGAAAGAAAGAGAAAGAAAGCAAGAAAGCAAGAGAGAGAAAGAAAGCAAGAAAGCAAGCAAGCAAGCAAGCAAGAAAGAATACTAGTTATTATTATTTCTAGCCTCTATGTGTCTCAGTCCAGAGTCATACACATATTGGGTACTTAATAAACGTTTCTAAATTGCTTAATTAAATGACCAGTTACTAGCATAGAGCAAAGGAATAAAGACTGAAAGCCTACTGGATATCAAGAACACAGCTGTGAACAAAATAAGCAAATTCCCTGAGCTCATAAATGTTTTAGCTCTGTGTTGTTCAGCCCAAAAATATATAAGGAATTGATATTAATGTTTAGAGATTAAAAGAAGGGTCTGGATTATAAACTCCCTGACAGCATATATTAAAGACTGTACTAAAGGCAAATGAATTCAAATATAAAAATTTGGCTGTGTGTAACAGAGACCCAAAAGAGCTTTTGCAGAAAGGAGATAGAAAATTCTTTCTCCTGTAACAGTCCAGGTGGGCAGTCCAGGGCTCCGCAAAAATCTAAGTTCTCAGGTGCTTCTGTCTTATAGCTCCACCATTCCAGGGTATTCTCTGTCTTCATGGTCCTGGATGGCTCCTCACCATACCCAAATTCCAAGCAACAGATTGGAGAAAGGAGGAAGAACATACCCCCTCCATTAAGAGAGAAGTGAATATGAAATTATTTTCTTCACTTCTGGGCATAGCCTATTATGTTCACATAGCCACCCCATCTACAAGGGAACCTGGCAAAATATTTTTATTCTGAGTGCCCTTGTACCCACCTAAAATCAAGAAGATGCAAACAAAACAAAACAAAACAAAAAAACAAATCTTGATGGACAGCTAATAGTCTCAGCCATATTCCATCCCTTTTATGAAGTTTTGCCAAAGTCTCCAGAGAAACCCTCATTCGCCTCCCAAGGAATGTGATCCCAAAACCTCTTCCAGTTCCTGCATCTAGGTCAGGGTTCTCTGGATGAGATCGACTCTCTACATTAGGTCTCAGTGTGGCTCTTTGGGACATGGTGACTATAAACTAACAGACAAGGAATCCACCCAAAATAAAATGAAGGACAGGAACAAGATGACAAAAGTCAAAACTTCTGTTAAAAAAGGGAAAATGAGAAACACACAGCTGTCGTCGATCTACAAGATTTATCAAGTCCTGTTGGAAAGGAACTGTGGAAACTTCCTACCCTGTTGGTGGTGTGAATCCTTCAGTCAGCCCATTTGGGAGCCATGGCTTCAGCTCTGTGGGAAGATTTGTTGTCCATTGTCTTCGATGGCCACATCTAAAGCGGACTTTGGACAGTATTCCTTCTTGGGGCTACCACAGCTTTCACACACTGCTTCTTGCTGATGTCGATTTATGGATTCAGGAGTTGGGTTGGTTTGTCACAGGTTTTAGCCAGCCAGTTTTCTGGCTTCTTTGGCAATACAATTCCTTTATAACTAGAAGAATGCCTTCCAGGCCATTTGTTTCTGCTCAGTTCCATGTGTGGGTAATCACAGCCAAGGCTCTGGTCTTGATATAGATGTTAAGCTTAAGAGTTCTGATTTTTATAAGGACCTCAGTGTCACTTAGATTCCCAGAGGAAGGATTCTTTCACAGTGAAGACTGTCTTCCACTTTTCTGCCCCACACTGAGAAGGGTATTAAATGATAGCCCACTCTGCAGTCAAAATAGTGCCTGCGGGTGATATGCTCACTCCTAGCCACAACCACTCAGCTCCTGGTTGTAGAGCCAGTCTTCCAAGCTGTCCTTAGGCCCACAAGCATGTGTCAACTCTCAGTCTGAGCTTGCCAATCATTATCGCTCTTTTAGCCCCACTCTTCAACAATGTCTGTTTCCTTTCACTATGCCTCCACATAAAAGATATCCTCTCGTGAGGCTTTCTATATAGGCTGTCCACATAGCCACCTGTGCTGCAGAGGTCACACTCACAACTTTAGAACAGAGTTCTTCTGTGTTTTCTTGCTCAGAAACATGTCTCCTCTGGCCCTGCCCAGCACCTTAAGCTGCAAGGCCCAGGGAAGTAATCGTGCTGGGCAGGGAACTAAGATACCTGGGGCCATTCTAGTTCTCTTTCCTCACTGTACTATAAAGAGCTGCACTGTAAGAATCTACCCGGTAAGAGGCAAGCATGAATCTTTCTGTTTGTCAGGCTCCAAACTTCCCAGAATTCTCTTCCCACACTCTGCTTCAGGGGCAACAGTGGAGCAGCTTGCAGATGTTCTAGCATAGCAAGCCTCCAGGATGTGGCCCCAGTCTCTTCTTTCAGGGGCCTCCTGGTGCTCAGGACCTCTTACTTGTCTTGGGGAAATGCTACAGCACTACTTACTGAAAATGTACTAGTCCTATGCATTCTCTATTTCAAAAGATTCTTGAATGTCTAATCTTTTCTCTATATCAAGTGTAATGTGGGGGATGCAATCAGGACCACTGAGCTACATTTCAGAAAGTCCTGCAGAATTTCTTTGAAATGTGGAGGTACCTTAGCATCTAGTGTTCTCAACTTTGAGGCTTTAGCTGAAATCTGAGATAGTCTCATTCAACATTCTATTGCTAATAATAGTAATAATAATTGTAATAATAAGAATATTAGCTAACATTTAAAATAATGTGCTGGGCATTGCTCTACACACTTTAAATTTATTAAATGGTTAACCCTCTAACAATCATATAGAGTTGGGTCCCCATTTTACAGATGCAGAAACTGAAGCATAGAAAACCTAAGTAACTTGCCTAAGTTAGTATAACTACTAATGGCAGTTCGGATATTTAACGCCAGGCAGCCTAGCTGTAGGGTTTGTACGCTTAAGTACGACACTTTCCTGCCTCTTCCTGTTAAGAGATTTGGACTTTAGACTGAGAGTGATGGAACGAACTTGATTCCTCCCCTTATCTATAAACTAAGCATAATAAAACATACCTTGTACAGTGATTTGAAGGATTAGATAATATAGATGAAGATTCTGGAACCAGCCCTGATATTTAGTAGTAACTTGATAATAAATGATAATAATTATTATCTTTTTCCTTTTCTGTGTGAGGTAGTTTCTACTAAGCCTGCACCAAGAAAATCTAGAACAGTCATTCTTGCAGAAATAAGAAAGTGCCCATTCCACTCCCCACTCCCAAATTCCCAAATCAGCTGGCAGAGATTTTCAGCCCCATCTATGATTCCCCTAGATAATAATGAAAGGATGGGAATTGTGTTTCAAATCAAAATACAGCCAGCCGTGACCATATGCAATAGTTTGTTTCCTGTTAGGTTTACTCCTTTGAAGACTGCGCCAAAGAACCAGAGACAAGTTGGAGAAACTGAGACTAAGTCTAAACTCTGATTTCTCCTTATCAAGTTCCCAACACAGAGTCTGGAGAAAGACTGTTAAGTTTTATCTTCTCTGGCAGGCAAAGTGTCAGAATTAGTCCCAGACAAAGGGCTATGCAAAAACACTAGATGATGTAAACCTCCTCCATGGGTTGAGTTGACCAGAGCATTACAGAATTCCAGTTTGAAGCTAGTGATACCTGTACAAACCGGATAGGTTTTAGTTTCTACAAAGCCTGGGGTATTAGGAAAAGACTTGATTACCTGTGGCTTAGTTTGAATTAGAAGGCAAAACAATTACACAAAAGCCCTAATTTAACTTTTAAGTGGGATTAGGCCCACACTAACTTGATGACACTAGGTTGCTTAAAACGAATGGCAGTTTCTCACATGCCCTAGAAAAAATGTGGGGCTTATATATTTTTCCAAATCATGAGGCAATGTGCCCAAGACAGGCAGATAGAAAGGGTACATTAGACAGAACCAAATGTACCAGTCACTCAAAGCAAGTGACAAGAGAAGAGCAATTTCATTTTTAGTTTTCCACTCACATAGAAAGACAGTGTGGCATAAGGGAAGAGCCAGGCTTCGGTCCTGTTTCTGCTGCTCAAGTTCCATGTCCTTAGGAAAAAAAAAAAAAACTGAATTACTTTTTGTCTTACTTTCCTCATTTATAAATAGTAAGCTGGACTCTAAAAATCTAAGTTTGAATTCTTGGGAATTTAATTATTATCACTCAAATATGGGAGATACGAACATGAAAACAAAGAATGTGAAGGATAGAGATTGAAAGACAACTGGAAAAGTAAGCATGGTCAATCTGCAGATGAGCGCTTCCTTCCTCTTTGTAATTTGATAGCCTTCAGGAAACTGTCTGGTTCCCAAGGGGAGAGGAATGAGGGTGTGTGCAGGGGAAGTCACACAGGCAACTTAAATGTTTTCCCAGAACCCATGGATAGTCCATGCAGTTTGATTTGTGGGATGCGGTCTCTCTAGAGAATATATATACACACACACACACACACACACACACACACATATATATATATATCCCTTTCAATGCATATATAAATATTAAATTCTCTATTTTTCTAGCACCTAGAAAAATTCAGAAATTTAAGGTTGATTCAAAAATCAAACCAATATTAAACTAATATTTTGTAATTGAGTACCTCTACCTGTGCTGATACTGCTCCTGGTGGTCACTGACAGCTCTCTGGTTGCCAGGGACATCTTACCAGGAGTGTATTAAAAAAATAAAATAATGCACTGGCTTTGCAGTATGAAAGCAGTGTCCATAAACCACAATATCTCTCTGTGAGGAAATAGACTTCCTGTCTGCTATTTTTTTATGTGCCCAATTAAGTGCAGATTTTTGGCCGCATGAGCAACATAACTGCAGCATTTTTCCAGAAAAACCAAGAAATGAACTAAAAACTAAAGAAGAAAAGTCTTATAAGAAGATGGTCTGATAAGCGCTGTGAGATAAAATTTTTTTTTCTCATTTTATACCTGACACCTTCCAACCTGGACGTGACCAGTCGCAAGCATAGCGACTTTAGATCACATTTCTAATGCTCTGGCAGCTCCTCACCCCAGAGGGATTTTCACTGAGTAAGGTGAGTACATTTCAAGGCCTTATATGGAATAAAATAGCAGGGTATGAAGGCGGGGTGGGTGGTTCAGTGAGTAGGGTGTCTGAGGATTAAAAATCAAAGTTAACCGAGATTCTTTGATGGAAAAATAGGGGCTAGATGACCTGGTTCAAAAGAAATAAGAACCTGCCTAAAACCTAGTTGCCACAATAAAATCAAACCTGAACATGTGAGGCCTGAAAAAGTTCATAGATTTTAACTTTAGTACTGAGTTACACACACCTGTGTACTTTCTGGCTTAAGTCAGAAGCAGAAAACTAGAATCCTGTGAGAAACACTCATTTGGAAGACGGGAAGTGCCCAAGCTTCACTGATACTCTTTCTGCTACCTCAGAGACACGCAGCTCCTCAAATATACACTCCTCAAATCTGGATTAAAGCTTCAGTGGGTTCAATTAGGTCAGTCTTTTCCTGTAAGTAGTCATTAAAAAAAGTACCTCGGTGCTAGAGTTGGAGTCAGCACCCGTCTTGAAGACATAAACAGTTTTGGCACGGCCTAGAATAAACATGTCCTTGTCTGTATCATAGAAGGACAACAGATACATTTTAAGGGGAAAGCCCAAGTCAGCTGGAAATACCTTTGCTCTGATGTGAGGGCTTGAATCCTTCACCAGAGCACAGGTAAATAGATTTAATATCTTCTGACTTTTTGGCTTCTTTGCTCTGGATTACCAAATTTTGGAATTGCTATTAAGAATCAAGATACAGAACCCATTCAAGGTTTAATTTGCTTAGTCTTTCTGCCCTGGGTAAAACGTAGGTAAGATTTTCTTCTACGTCTCTCCCAATCTAGTCCTTTGACCAGTTCTAACTCAGTGAAATACCCCTAAAGCTTTACTGTTGGTTTGGGCAAGCTACTTTTCTTCTACCTTCATTTTCCTCATCCATTAAATGTGTTTGGTAATGTATACTGTATATACTTTATACTCATGGGATGACAGCAAATCAGATAATATAGCTAAAAATGAAGTAAAAGTCTACAAAAAAAAATGAGTCTTTCCATGTGTAAAATTCAGCCTCATGGTAAATCCAAACCACAATTGTTGTTTTCAAAATAAAGATTATAAATAGAAAGCAAAATAAAAACACATGCCTCAGTGTAGACTGGTATGAGAATTTTAATGCATGCATAGGTTCAACGGAAATGTTGACTTCTCAGAAGCAGGGGAAAGAAAGCCCAGTGCCTGAGCCATAGTGTCAATAGCTAGGCTTATGTTTATAATTAATGGGTTGTGGCAATTCTGATAACATTATTGCATGTTTATAGATGAATGTATTTTGCTCTACCTCTTGTCAATTGAAGTTTCAATATAAGCCCTGGTTTGAGTCCTAGTTTGAAATGTAAATGATATTGGACATGAAATAAGCTTCTTAAACCCGCATCGCACCCTCTCAGGAGTCTGCATGCCTTGTGAACCACCACACTGCTGTTCAAAAAGTGCCCTTCTAATGAGGCCAATTCTGACTAATGCATATTCCAAGAATAATACTTGACCAAAATTGAATGCAATTCTCGTGTACTTATTATAATTTTCTATGACAGAGAGCAGAGGCTAAATTCGGTGAAAGTATTGTTTTTCTTCTAAGCTTGGGTCTGCCAACATTTGTTTTTATTCCCCTCCCTAATCCCCCCGCCCCCCCCCCCCCCCCCGCTATCCTTTCTGGAATGATGTGTTGATCATGACCAACTGGGAAACTTGCTGGCATCTGTATCGTGCCCATTTTCACCACTTTCCTTTGCCCCTTAGATAGGTTTTTGGTGCAGAACGGAAATATTCCCAAATGGAAGAATCATTAACAACCACAATGTCAACAGCAGCCTTGAAAGGAGGCATCTGCTATTCCATATGCACAGGGAACTTGTCATGCTGGCTATGTAAAAGCCATTTGAGGTCTGTAGCTTCCTCTTCCCCACAGAAGGAAATGTGGCAGTGAGTCAAATTGATACAGGAATTTTAAATATGTGTGGTCACACAAAGTTAGAGAAGATTATAAATTCAGCATTAGAAACCAAAAGAAAAAAAAAGACAAGCCACAGGTAGTATTCTCATATTATATTTGTTTGAGCTGTCAGAACAAAATACTAGAGAGAAATATTTTTATGACATGGAGACAGATCTGCTTGCCAAAATTATTTTCCGCTAACTTAAAGCTATGTATCACTGTGCAAATCTAAACACTCCTATCCTTGTAGCATCAACCATTCATCTTATTACTGGCTAAAGGGTGCCCATCTCAAATAAACAAGCATACAAGGTAGTGAGGTACAGGGTGTGAGGCACCAGAGGAGGAAGGCGCCTTCGGTGGGATGGACCACGTATCTTCACAGATCTTGAGTAGCTTTACTTGATGGCAAGGGCTACAGTCTAGGCTTCAAATACATAGTACACTCCTCTCTGTGTTTGTTTGTTAAGAAGTGAGAATTGATCATCAAGTTCAGTAGGAACTGTCATATGGGGATTCAGTAGGCTTGGATTTTTTTTTTCTCCGAAGCTCACTGCATGTTTTTTCTTGCCTTTCCTGTGACCCTTACTTAGCCGTGTCTCCAAATGGTCTCCTAGAGCAAATCTTTAAGTTTTAAAAACATCCTTGTGAAGTTATGTAGACATTACCATATGCTGAACCTGTTACTACTGTTGGACTTTGCTTCCCAGACATGGAGAATAAAGCAAGTGTCTACTTCTTCCTCTTTTGTGGTATCTTCCCATTTAAAGGGCTTATTGATGCAAGTACCGCAGCACAAATGAATGCTGATGCCAGCTCTGTCCATGTATATGCCCACAGAAGAAGCACTGAAGGGATAGCAAGAATGCATCACATACTCCTCATGGCTACTGATCCACACTCCTTGCCCTGGTTACCTTAAGAAGTCTCTGATCCACTCAGGATTCAGAGCACAAGCAGTATCATGGGCCACTCAGATCTGTAGCACCCAGGACACCAGGACAGAATACTTCGAGTCCCTTCAAACATGGAGACCATGGCTGGCAGTAGTGTTGGAGAATATGGTGCCTGTGGTCCACAAATGTTTATCAATGAGGGGAGGCTGATGACAACCAATCTTTATTAAGGGACTTACATCTTACAAGGTACTTTGACATCAATGATTTAATTTCCACAATTTATCTGGGATACAGTTTTTTTTATTATTCAAATGGGAAAACTGGACAGTGAGTAGTTCACTCATCCAAGTAATATTTATTGAGGGTTTGCTATGGTCCTCTGTTCTAGGACTAGGGGTAAAAGAGTAAACAGAACAAACAAATTTCTTTCTCAGGGCAGTTGTATTCTAGTTGATGCAGAGAAGGGAGACAGACAATAGATGAATAGACAGGTGAAGTCTATAGTCTGTCAGATGGAGATACTGCAATGGAGGGCAATGATTCCCAGTGGGGAAGAGGGAAGAGTTTCCATTGTAAATAAGACAGTCAGAAAGTCCTTGTTGAAAAGGTGACCCTTGAGTAGATAGCTGTAGAAGCTAAAAGAGCTAATCAGATGGATACCCAGAAGCAGTATCCTAGAGGCCCCCTGAAGTGCCAAGCATTACTGCTTGAGTTAGTGAAGACACTCCCTGATGGATATTAGGGAAATTTCAAGGGAAGGAAACTGGGAAAAGATATTTACCAAAGGAGACAGAAGGATTTCAATACTCACACCCTGGTTCCAGTGTGAGCCAGTACGATATCAGCTCTAACAAGAAACCGAGGCTGGGCCTGCATGGAAGAGTAATGTGATTGGCTTTGATCTGCCTGAAGTATTGAGAATAGACCCTAGAGAGGCAAGGGTGAAAATATGGAGCAGCAATCTGGTGAGAGGTGATGGATCTGGTGTGAGAGAGAAAGACCATGTGAAGCATTACATGAGGAACTGAAAGATTGGAGTTGCAATCAGCTAAGATAGGAAAGACTGGAGGTGAAGAAGGATTGGAAAACAAGATCAAAAATTTGATTTCAGATATGTTAAGTTTGAGCTGAGTTAAGCTTATTGACTTAAATGCACCAATACAACAGCCCTGTGAGCTAAGTACTATGTTACTATCTTCAATTTTTAGCTGAGATAACTTGGCTCAGAGAGTTGTGATGACTTACCCATAGTCACACAGCAAGCAGATAGTACATCAAGGACTCAAGCAAGATTTTTCAATCGGAGTTGAATACTTTTCCTAGGACCCCACAGATGAATACCAAACAGTGCTATCAAAGTAGATAATTGATGAGAATTTCCTTTTCTGTGACTCACTCTAAGGCAGGATTTAAATCAAAACTTTTGAACTCTAAGATTTAGAGAATCTGCTGTAAAAGAGGAGAAGAGTTTAATGTTATATCCTCTTGAGAAACCAAAGTTTTTTTCTTTCCCCCTTAAAAAATAAAACAAAACCGAGGTGAGCCTAAGGCCAGCATGCTGATTGCATCAGAGAGACAAAGATGAAATGAGGAGAGAGGAAAACGGGCATGAGCCCTAAATCAGCACGTTAAAGGGGCTGGCCTGGGAGGTTTGTATTATCAGACGTTAGTCAGAGAGGGACTTTCTTTTGCTGGCTTAGAAGAAAACTGAAATAACACATTAATTTTAGGTCCTTTGATATTTTTTCCTGGAGATGTTTTGTTTTGATACATCCAACAACAGCCAAAGAGAAAGCCTCAGAAGACAGACATAATAAAAACAGCTGATGATCCCTAGTCGCTAAGCATAAGTTCCACTTTCTTAGTCTTGCCCAGCCCAAATCAGCAGCTCACTAAGAAGCTACAGGACATCCTGGAGGATTTAAAGAACAAGCCTCAATGCTTTAAAGTTCCAGCATCAGGACTTCTTCCTTCAGTTAATGGCTTTGAGACCTGTTAAAACTCAGATGTTTCTGAGAAGGATAATGTTTTAATTAAAAAGGCGATCACTGAGCGTATTGGGGGGGATTTACTAACAAAAAACCAAATGGCTCAGCATTGAAAGCTCTTTCATTTTTGGGCAGAGCAAGGGCTGGCTTCCAGTAGTTTATAAACCAGGGTACCACTGTTCGGGTAAAGAGATGAGAGGGAAAATTGGAATGTGTACTTACTCATTCAACCATCATTTATTGTGTAAAATTTTGACTGATACGGTTTGGCTTTACATCCCCACCCAAATCTCATCTTGAATTGTAATTCCCACATGTCAAGGGAGGGACCTGGTGGGAGGTGACTGGATCATGAGGTGGTTTTCCCCATGCTGTTCTCATGATGGTGAGTGAGTTCTCACAAGATCTGATGGTTTAAAAGTGTTTGGCAGTTCCCCGCTTTCTCTCTCCTGCCACCATGTAAGACATGTCTTGCTTTCCCCTCACCTTCCACCATGATTGTAAGTTTCCTGAGGCCTCCCCAGTCGTGCAGAACTGTGAGTCAATTAAACCTCTTTCCCTCATAAATTACCTAGTCTCAGGCAGTTCCTTATACCAGTGTGAGAGCCAACTAATACGGTGACATAACTATAAAAACTTGGACCTGGAAGAAAGAGTTGAGAGATGCTGTAAGTGAAGTACATTTTTCATCTTTTATATTGCAGAGTCAAAGATATTGTATAAAACTGACAAATCAGTAAAAATGAAAACAATGACTAGAAGGACTAAAAAGAGGAATTGTTGGGGGTTTTTGTGTTTTTGTTTTTCTCCCTCTGTTGCCCAGACTGGAACACAGATCATGGTTCCCTGCAGCCTCGAACTCCTGGCCTCAAGTGATCCTTCTGTCTCAACCTGCCAAAATGTTGGGATTATAAGCATGAGGCACTGTTTCCTGTCTTAAAAACAGGAATTGTTTAAGGTGGTTTTGGGAGCACATGGAAATAAGGAGGGGGTTAAGGAAGGATGGATAAAATAGCTTGCATGCTATGCTCTTCTGTACTACTTGCCTTTTTTAAAAAATGCACATATGTATATATTTCGTGTAAAAGTTTAAACCGAATAAGTACATTAATATTTTATTTATGTTAACAAGGCTGTGGGAATAAATGGTGAATAAGACACACTTGTTTTCTGCTATCAGAGAAGCTTAAGAACTGAGCACTCTGAAGAAGAGGAAGTGTTAAAGAAATCTGAGGTAAGGTACAACAAAGGAAAAACTGGAATAGAATAAAAAGAGGGAAACTTGGAGTTTGCTCCTGCTAGTGCCTCATCCCTCTGTCTTGGATTAAATGAAAATGAGGAAAGGATACGATATGTTCCAATTGGTAGACATTTTGCAGTCATACAAAGGCAAGCTATGCCTGGCCCTACCATATTCCCTACCATACTCCTCCTAATTCCTTTTCTTTTTCCTGAAAAGAGCAACTTTGTAGATCCTTTTTTCAGTAGGGATTGATCCACTCACCGAAGAAGGTGTGTAGGATGAGTGGGAAATAGGCACAGGAGAGGAGTCAGTTCTTTCTTACATTCATTTCCCTTGGGATTCTGCAACTCTGCCCTGGCTGTATACTTGCTTCCCAGACTCCTCAACTGAATCATAAGGAAGACGTTTCCAAACATAAGTTGCCAGAGGCAAAGGGGTTAATAAATTTAAATATGCTTAAGGTGAATCATTCACAGAACTTCAGACTTCAAACATGGAATCATTAAAACCATTAGTGTTAACTCAGAGTTCTGTTTCTCAAAAGCTGGGGATGTCAGGCTACTTCTGTTTTAATAACTCTGGTAACTCTTTCTTCACATAATTGGTTTCAGTGTGTCAAGACTTTTTTTCTTAGCCCATATTGAATGAGTCCTGAAATGGTTAGTTCCTTAGAAAAAAACATTAAAACTCAATGGCCGAAAGTCACTACCAACCCAGGAGAATCAGCATAATTTTACAATTAGAACTCAGGCTTTTTACTGACAGGAACACTAGTTTACATTTGCACTCATGCGTTCATGGTCTACATTCAACAAAATTTAATTCGTGTCTACTACTGTGTGCCAAAATTACAATAGGTGTAGAGATAGTAGGATGAAATAACAAGTCCTTGCTTTTAAGAACTTGTGAATTGCATAGTCTAGTTAAAATCAAAATAAAGCATAATAAATGCTTCAACAAAGCTGTAATAGAATAATATTTTTGCTTCTTTCCTATTAAGTAAGCTTATCAGCAATGTTTCCCATCAATCTTTATGAATTAGGAAGAGGAGAATGATAGATGCTACCGAAGGGGATTAAAGGGTGCTTCTTCAAAATACACCACTTTGGCATAAGGATTATTCTGAGCTGGAGTTAGTTGAGAAAAACTGATGCAGGAAAAGCTTTCAACCCTCCCCTTTCAGTATAAAAGCAGGGGACACATTTTCATTTATATAAATGTCTCCCTCTTCCATACCAGGAAAAGGAAGAGGATTCACATCAATGGAGAAGGCACCAGTTTGAGTACGCAGAGTATGCATAACAAACCTTACTAAATAACCCTTATCTTCCATTCTTTCTCCCCATATATTTACCTTTCCACAATTTACTGGCCCTAGAAGCCAAACCCTCTCCTTTCCTTTGTCTGGTTTCTTCTCTAGAATGTATTGCTTTGTTAAAATGACACATAAACTCATTGGTCAAACCCCTTCTTTGAGTCTTTACCTCTTTTTCGTGAAGGCATCTGTATAGAAATCAACTTTTCTGTTAATCTGTCTTTCATCAGTTTAATTTGAAGGACCCTAGTTGCCGAGCCTAGGAGAAAAAGTTTTTCTTCCCTTAAACCACCTATAGATGGATGTGATGTAAGAAAAGTCCGTTTTATAGAGGAAAACAAAGTAGAAATCCAGTATTATCCAGCTTGCAGGCTTATGAGGAGAAGAAATGATGATGAAAATTGGAGAGTTCAAATTCCTATAATTGCATTTCACCACTCTCTCCCACCTTGTAAAAGAACCTTGGTTAGGGTGAGTGTATTCGTCTGTTTTGCGTTGATATAAAGGAATATCTAAGACAGGGTAATTTATAAGAAAAAGAGGTGTATTTGGTTCATGGTTCTGCAGGTTGTACAGGAAGCATGATGCCAGCATCTGCTTCCAGTGGGGGCTTTGGGGAAGGCTGAGGGGAGCCAGTATCACATGGCAAGTGGAAGAAAGCAAGAGAGACAGGAGGAAGTGCAAGGTTCCTTTTAACAATCAAATACTGCTGTAACTATTAGAGTGAGAATTCATTCATTACCATGAGGGCAGCATCAACTTGTTCATGAGGGACCAGCCCCCATGGCCCAAACACCTCCTACTAGGCCCCACCTCCAACAATGGGGATGAAATTTCAACATGAGATTTGGAGGGGACAATTATTCAAACCATATCCATGAGGTACATAGAAATATCAGTATAGGTATAAAGACATCAGAGATAAAGGTAGCCTGGAGATGTTCCATGCCTCTAGTAGAAGCCAGCAGTCAGTCTGATATATTGCCAATAATTTATATTGTAATTATTCTTTCTCAGAAGGACTACAGACATTTATAATTGTGACTGTGCATTGAAGAAGTGAAAGTAACTAGATTTGGTGGAAATTATTGAACACTGATTGTGAACTGACACTAATTCCTGAGACTCAAAGTCACTGTAGCTCAATAGACAGATTAGGCAGTAATGGAGGTTAGGTGATCAATGTAATTTTGGACCAGAGCTGTCTCACTGTAGTAAAGGAACTCCAATACTATCTCATGTTTATTTTCAAATTACAGAAGGTATCATTGAAATATACATATTCAACAACTGGCAGACTCCCTATATTGGTTTTCTGACCTATTGAATAAGAGCTATTATGATAAGAAAGACCAAGAGGAAAGCCCCAGAATTTCCTCCACCTACCAAAATATTAAACCCAAAGTAAAACAACAGTCCTGAAAGGACTGTAGAGATTAATGACATTATCAAGAAATTGGGTGATGGAGGAGTGGTGATACGTAACATAGCCCTGTTCAAATAACCTTTTAATTCTGAGTATAAGACAGATGGATTCTGGAAAGTAACAGTGTATGATCATAAATTCAATAAGATGGTGAGTCAAATCACAGTTGCTCTTAAAGATGTGTTTTTTTTTTACTGGAACAAATCAACACATCTCTGCTAGTACCTTGCATGGTTATTAATCTGGTAAATATTTTGTGGTGGTTGTTATTTAGCCTGTTAACAAAAACCACCAAAAGCTTTGTGCTTTCAACTTGAAGAGCCACCAATAGACATTCACTGTTTTACCACTGTTCAAAGCTATATCAACTCTCAATATCCAATCTTAGTCCAAAGGACCTTGGTCATATCTCCATTCCACAGAACAAATGCTCTGCAAATACATGGAGGATATCATGCTGATTGAATGTGCTGAGTAAAATACAGTAATTACTCAAGAAACCTTGGTAAGACACATACATACTACAAGATGGCATATAAATCCTATAAAAATTCAAGGACCTATGACAAAGTAATAAACACCAGATTTATCCTTCTACCACAAGCAGTTATAAAACTGGATACCATTTTTATTCAGAAATGTATTGGAGGTTCTAGTGTGTGCAAAAAGGCAAGAAAAATGAATTAAAGCCTTACACCTCAGAAAGGAAGTGGCAAAAAGTCTTTATTTGAATGCTTGTATATGTAGAAATCACAAGGAATTTTTAAAAGTTACCTTGCTAGAATAATTTCAAATGCTGAATTAATAAACTAAATTAATAAATTAACAAATGAATTATACTACATACGTGGTCCATACAATACAATAATACTCAGCAATGAAAAGTGGTGAACTACTGATAAAAGCAACAAGGAAGAGTCTGAAAGATTCTAAAGGATTCTGAAAGCATAATGGATGTAAGAAGTCACTTACAAAAGGGCATAGTGTATGATTCCATAAATGTGAAATTCTAAAATGTGGGAAATATAGTTTGTAGTGACTGAAAGACTACAGTTGTCTGGGCCCAAGAGTGGGGAATTATCAAGTGCAAAGGAAAAGAAGAGAACTTTTTAGGGTGATAGAAATGTTTTATATCTTGACTGTGGTGGTAGTTACTCAAGTGTATATATTTGCCAAAAGTCACCAAACTGTAGACTTAAAATGGGTGTATTTTATTACATTTAATCATACTTCAATTATGTTGCTTTTTACAAATCTAAACCTATTGTCTCAGGGAAATTTTTACTGATACAAGATGAAGAACAAGTTGCTCTCTCTGGTACTTGTTATCACTAAAAGAGGTCCACCGCTGCCAGTGCTTCAGGAGGAATGGTTAGTGACTTAAGTAATTTTCCAATTCTCCCTTCTGGACCAGAACTTTCCCAGCTGCTCTCACAATTGTGTGAAGTCTGATCCCTAGAATAAATTTTTTATTTCATAATACTCTTAGTTGATCTGCTCTTCCAACTAACTCCTCCAACTTGGGGATGATTCCTTAACAGAAATCATCCCCAAGTTACACACAGGAAAATATACAGAAGAGTCAAAGGGCTAGCGAACTAAACTTCAGATCTTACAACCATGGTCTAGAGAAGCTTCCTTCCAAAACCCACTAGATTAGTGTTTTTGGTTTGTTTGCTTGTGGTGAGAACATTTAACATGAGATCTGTCCTCTGGACAGAATTTTATATGCACACTACAGTATTGTAAACTATAGGCACCAAGCTGTACAGCAGATCTCTAAAACTTACCTTGAAAAACTGAAACTATATACTTGCCGAACAACAACTCCCTATTTTTCTTTCCCTCCCAGTCCCTGGCAAACACCATTCTACTTTCTGTTTCCATGAGTTTAACTATTTTAGATATCCTGTATAAGTGAAATCAGGCAGTACTTGTCCTCCTATGACTGGCTTATTTCACAGAGCATATGTCCTCTAGCTTTATCCATGTTGTCACATATGATGCGATTCCTTCTTTTTAAAGGCTGAATAATATTCCTTTGTATGTGTATACCACATTTTCTTTGTTCATTTAGGTTGTTTCCATATCTTGGCTATTATGAATACTGTTGCAATGAATCAGAGGGTGGAGATACCTCTTCAAAGTTCTCATTTCAATTCTTTTGGATATATACCCAGAAGTGTGATTCCTGGATTACATAGAAGTTCTATTTTTAATTGTTTGGAGAATCTCTGTCCTATTTTCCATAGCAGCTGCACCCCATTTTACATTCCTACCAACAGTGTACAAAAGTTCCAATTTCTCAACGTCTTCTCCAACACTTGTTACCTTTTGATTTTTTTTTTTTTTGTAGTAGCCACCCTAACAAGTGTGAGGTTATATCTTATTATAGTTTTGAGTTGTGTTTCCCTGATGATTAGCGATGCTGAGTGTTTTGATAAATATCTGTTGGACATTTGTATGTCTTCTGTAGAGAAACCTGTCTTCAAATCCTTTGTCCATTATTAAAATTGGGTTATTTGCTTTTTTGTCATTGAGTTTTAGGAGGTCCTTATTTGTTTTGGATATTAACCTCTTAACAGATATATAATTTACAAATATTTTTCTCCCATTCTGTAGGTTGCCTTTTGACCACTGATTCTTTTGCAGTGCAGAAGGTTTTTAGCTTGGTATAATGCCACTTATCTGTTTTTGCTTTTGTTGCTTGTGATTTTTGGTGTCATATCCAAGAAATATTGCTGAGCCCAATGTCATAAGATTTTGTTCTATGTTTTCTCCCAGGAGTTATTCAGTGTCAGGTCTTACATTTAAATATGTAATTTTTCCATTGATATTTGTGCTTGATGTGTGTTAAGGGTCCAGTTTCATTCTTTTGCATGTAGATATCTAGTTTTCCCAACAACACTTGTTGAAAACAGTATTCTTTCTCCATTGGGTACCCTTGGCACCCTTGTTAAAAAATTGTATCAGTAGCATACTGTTTTAATTACTGTAGCTTTGTAATATATTTTGAAATCAGGAAATCTAATGCTTTCAGCTTTCTTCTTTTTTTTCTCAAGATTGCTTTCGCTATTTGGTGTCTTTTGTTGTTTCATGTAAATTTTAGGGTTTTTTTTCTATTAAAAAATGCCATTGGAATTTTGAAAGGAATTTCATTGATTCTATAGATCACTTTAGTTTATGAACATTTTAACAATATTAAGTCTTCCAATTCATGAACATGAAATATCTTTCCATTTATTTGTGACTATTTACATTTCTTTCATCAATGATTTGTGGTTTTCAAGTATTTCACCTCCTTGGTTAAGTTTATTGCCAAATATTGTATTCTTTTTGATACTCTTGTAAATAGCATTGTTTTCTCAATTTCCCTTTTGGATAGTTCATTGTTAGTGTATAGAACACAATGGATTTTTGTATGTTGATTGTGTATCTTGTAATCTTACTATATTTGTTTATTAGTTCTAATAGGTTTTTTTGTGGCATTCTTAGGGTTTTCAACATATAAGATCATGTCATCAGCAACATAATTTTAATTCCTCCCTTCCTATTTGGATACCTTTAATTTCTTTTTCTTGTCTAATTGATCTGGCTAAAGTTCAGTACAATGTTGAATAGAAACAGTAAGAATGAGCATCCTAGCCTTATGCCTGACCTTGGAGGGAAATCTTTCAGTTTTTCATCATTGAGTGTGATGATAGCTGGGGGATTTTCATCTATGGCCTTGGTTGTATTGGGGGATTTTCATATATGGCCTTTGTTGTATTGAGTTAAATCCCTTCTGTACCTAATTTGTTGAGATATTTTATCATGAAAGGCTGTTTTTGTCAAGTGCTTTTTCTGCATCTAGTAAGATACAAATGTGACTTTTATTCTTCAATCTGTTAGTATGGTTTATTATATTTACTGTTTGAGTTGCTTATCTATTTTGGATATTAACCCCTTATCAAATGTATGGTGTACAAACATATTTTCCCATTCTGTAGGTTGCCTCTTCACTCTGTTGTTTGTTTCCTTTACAGAAGCTTTTGGTTCAACATAATCTGATTTGCTTATTTTTGCTTTTGTTGCCTGTGATTTTGAAGTTATATCCAGAAAATCATTTCCCAGACCAATTTCATGGAGCTTTTCCCTTATATTTTCTTCTGATAGTCTAATAGTGTTGGGTCTTCAATCTATTTTGAGTTTACTTTTTATATGATGAAAGATGAAGGTCTAATGTCATTCCTCTGCATGTAGATGTCTAGTTTTCCCAGCACTATTTATTGAAGAGATTGCCCTTCCCCATTGTATTTTCTTGGCAACTTTGTCATAAATCAGTTGGCCATAGGTGCCTGGATTCATTTCTGGGCTCTCTTTGATGTTCCGTTGGTCCATGTGTTCATTTTTATGCCAGTATTATGCTGTTTTGGTTACAGTAGCTTTGGAGTGTATTTTGAAATCGGGTAGTGTGACGGCTCCAGATTTGTTACTTTTCCTCAAGATTACTTTGACTCTTCAGGGTCTTTTGTGGATCTGTACAAATTTTAGGATTGTTTTTACTATTTCTTTGAAGAATGCCATTTTGATAGGAACTGCATTGAATCTGTAAATTGCTTTGAGTACTATGGACATTTTAACAGTATGAATTCTTCCAGTTTATGAACACAGTATATCTTTCCATGTATATATGTGTTCTTCAATTCCTTTTATCAGTGTTTTGTTGTTTTCAGTGTGGAGAGATAGTTCACTTCCTTGGATACATTTATTTTTCAGTATTATATTTTCTTTTTAGTGATTGTAAATGGATTGTTTTCTTTATTTCTTTTTCAGATCGATCGCTGTTAGAATTTTGAAATGCTAATCCTGCACTTTTACTGAATTTATTAGTTCTAACAGTTTTTTTGGTGGAGTCTTCAGGGTTTTCAATATGTAAGGTCATGTCATCTGCAAATGGGAACAATTTAACTTCTTCCTTTCCTATCTGGATTTCTTTTATTTATTTCTCTTATCTAACTCTGCTGGTCAGGACTTTCAGTATGATGTTGAATAGAAGTGGAGAATGGGCACCCTTGTCTTGTTCCAGAAAAGCTGTAAACTTTTTCCCATTCACTATGATGTTATCTGTGGGTTTGTCATATATGGTGATACATTCCTTATTTTGTGATACATTCCTTCTATGTCTAATTTGGTTAAAGTTTTTATTATGAAGGGACGTTGAATTGTATCGGATGTTTTTTTCTGCATCTATCAAAGTGATCATATGGTTTCGATCCTTTATTTTGTTAATGAGACTTATCATATTTATTGATTTGTGTATGTTGAACCATCCTTACATCTCTGGGATGAATTTAACTTAACCATGGTGAATAATCTTTTTAATGTGCAGTTGAATTCAGTTTGCTAGTATTTTAATGAGGATTTTTGCATCTCCGTTTATCAGAGATATTGGCCTGTAGTTTGATAGTTGTTGCTGAATCTTTGTCTAGTGTTGGTATCGGGGTAATGCTGGCCTTGTAAAATGAGTTTAGAAGTAGTCTCTCCCTTTAATTTCTCTAAAGAGTTTGAAAAGAATTTGGTATTAGATCTTTTTTAAATTTTTGGTAGAATTCAGCAGTGAGGCCATCAGGTCCTGGACTTTTGTTTGATGGGAGACTTTTTATTACTATTCAATCTCCTTACTCAATATTGGTCTGTTTAGTTTTTCTATTTCTTTGTAATTCAATATTAGTAGGTTGTACAGAAATTTATCCACCTCTCCTAGGTTTTCCAATTTGCTGGCATATAATTATTCATAATATTCTCTAGTGATCCTTTTTATTTCTGTGGTATCAGTTGTAATGTATCTTTATTCATCTGTGATTTTATTTGAGTCTTTTCTTCTTTTTTCTCAACCAAGCTAATGATTTTTTCATTTTATCTTTTAAAAAGCCAACTCTTAGCTAGGTGCAGTGGCTCACACCTGTAGTCTCAGCACTCTGGGAGCCCAAGGCAGGTGGATCACTTGAGCCCAGGAGTTCGAGACCAGCTGGCCAACATGGCAAAACCTCATCTCTACTAAAAATACAGAAAAATTAGACAAGCGTGGTGGCATGTGCCTGTAGTCCTAGCTACTCATGAGGCTGAGACGGTGGAATCACCTGAAGTCAAGGCTGCAGTCAGCTGTGATAGTGATGACGCCACTCCAGCTGGGTGATGGGAGTGAGACCCAGTCTCAACAAAATAAAAAATAAATAAAAATAAACCAACTCTTCATTTTGATCCTTTCAATTATTTTCCTAGTCTCTATTTCATTTATTTCTGCTCAAATCTTTATTATTTCATTCCTTCTACTAAATTTGGGCTTAGTTTTATCTTAATTTTCCAGCTCCTTAAAATACAATGTTAGATTGGTTGAGAGCCTTCTTTTTGATATAGCTGTTTATTACTATAAACTTCCCTCTGAGAATTGCTTTTGTTATATCCTATGTGCTTTCATGTGGTATATTTCAATTTTTATTTGTCTCAATAAATTTTATAATTTCCATATATTTGTGACTTTTCCAAAATCCCTCCTGTTATTTATTTCTGGTTTTACACTATTGTACTTAGAAAAGATACGTGATATGATTTCAATCTTCATAAAATTTTATAAACTTATTTTGTGGTTGAACATATAATCTATTTTGGAGGAAGTTCCACATGCAGTTGAGAGCAATGTGTATTCTGAGGCTGTCGGATGAAATGTTTTCTATGTGACCATTATATTCTCTTGGCCTAAAGTATAGTTTAAGTCTGATGTTTCCTTGTTGATTTTCTAAATAATCTGTCCACTGCTGAAACAATAGGTGTTCGAGTTGCCCACTATAATTATACTGCAATCTGTCTCTCTCTTCTGATCTATAATATTTGCCTTATA
This sequence comes from Piliocolobus tephrosceles, assembly GCF_002776525.5. Classification (NCBI taxonomy): domain Eukaryota; kingdom Metazoa; phylum Chordata; class Mammalia; order Primates; family Cercopithecidae; genus Piliocolobus; species Piliocolobus tephrosceles. Next base: position 28,334,938 of record NC_045443.1, on the reverse strand, counting down.
TATTGAGATGCTCTCATGTTGGTTGTATGTATCTTTAAAATTGTTATATCCTCTAGCTAAATTTACCCTTTTGTCAACATATAATGACCATTTTTGTCTCCTTTCACAATTTTGACTTAAATTCTATTTTATCTGATTTAAGTATAACCATTGCTGCCTTCTTTTGATTTGTGTTTTCATGGAATATCTTTCTTCGTCCCTTCACTTTCAATTTATATGTGTCCTTACAAGCGAACTGAGTCTTAGTCTCTTCTAGGCAAAAGATGGTTAGGTCTTTAAAAAAAAAAAAAAAAAATGATTCAACCACTTTTTTAATTGGATAATTTAATCAAGTTACATTCAAGGTAATTATTGATAAGTAAGGACATACTATTGCCATTTTGTTAATTGTTTTCTGGTTGGTTTGTGGATTCTCTATTCCTTTTTTCCTCTCTTATTATCTTTCTTTTTAGTTAAGTGATTCTGGTAGTATGTTTTGATTTCTTGGTTTGTATTTTTTGTGTATCTGTTATAGGTTTTACTTTGCTCTTACCATGAGGCTTACAAAAAACATCTTATAGTTGTAACAGGTTACTTTAAGCTGATGAAAAGTTAACTTTGGTTGCAAAAACAAAAACAAAACTCTACACTTCACTCTACTCCCACAATTTGAATTTGTTATGCCACAGTTTATAACATTTTATATTTCATATCCCTTGACAAATTATTGTCACCATTATTTTTAATAATTCTATCCTTTAACTTTTATACTAAATATGTAAGTGATTTACGTGCCATCATTAAAATATTAGACTATTCCAAATATTATTACCAGTGTACTTACTTTTACCAGTAAGTTTTACACTTTCATGTTTTTGTGTATCTCAATAGCATTTTTTTCTTTCAGTGTGAAGAACTCCCTTTAGCATTTCTTGTAAGATGGGTCTGGGGTGATAAAATCTCTCAGCTTTTGTTTGTCTGAGAAAGTCTTTACCTGTCCTTCAATACTGAAGGACAGCACTGCAGTATTTTTGGTTGGCAGAGGTGTGTTCTTTCTGTGCTTTGAATGTATTATCCCACTTTCTCTTGGCCTGTAAGGTTTCTGTTGAGTGTCTACTGCTAAATACATTAAAATTCTCTTATAAGTTATTTGCTACCTTTCTCTTGCTGCTTTCAGAATCCTCTCTTTGTCTTTGATATTTGACGGTTTGATTATAATATGTATTGGGGTAGTCTTATTTAGATTGAATCTGATTGGTGCCTGTTAACCTCCCTGTACTGGGTATTTATATCTTTCTTCAGGTTTAGAAGGTTTTCTGCTATTATTTCCTTAAAAAAGCTTTCTACTCCTTTGTCTTTCTCTATTGCCTCTTAAACTCCAAAGACACAAATATTTGCTCTTTTGATGCTATCTCATAAATCCCATAAGCTTTTTTATTCTTTTTTTCTTTTTACTCCTTTGATTGGATAATTTCAAATGTCTTGTCTTGAGCTCACTGATTCTTTCTTCTGCTTGATCAAATCTCCACTGAATCTTTCTATTGAATTTTTCAGTTCAGTTGTTGTGTTTTATATCTCTAAGATTTCTATTTGGTTTTTAAAAATTGTTTCCATTTCTTTGTCAAACTTTGCATTTTATTCATGAATTGTTTTCCCAATTGTATTTAATTTTCTATCAGTATCTTCATGTAGTTACCTGAATTTCTTTAAAGGAATTATTCTCAATTCTTTATCTGTCACTTCATAGATATCCTTTATTCCTGGGTTCATTACTGAAACTTCACTTTTTTTTTTTTTTTTTTTTGGTGGTGGTGTTATATTTCCCTGATTTGTCATAATTTTCTTGTGTCCTTACATTGATGTCTGCATATTTAAAGAGGTGGCCATCTCTTCCAGCCTTTGCAGCTGCTGTCTGGTGGTGATAGCCTTTACTATTTAGTCTAGCCTGGGATTCTCTATGTGCTGGCTAACTGCAACCCCGAAAAGGCAGGCCTTGATGTGGGATTCTCTAGTTGAGCTGGGTCACTTCCTGTGTGGAGGTTAAACGGTATTGCTGGCTGTGCTCTGTGGTCTGGTGAGACCACTGGCTGAACTCTCAGGTATAATTGGGCCAGGTTACGGGTTGTCTTTCCTGGCTGGGTGGTACTGTGTTTTGGAATCTTTGCTGTGTTGCCTGCAGCATGATGCTGTTGGCTAGTTTCTCTGCTGTGGCGTCTTCTTTGATTGGAATGCAGAGCAACTACCAAGATCCATGCACTGGTTCTTATGGAGCCTTACCCAACGTCCTTAGCTCCAACTGACCCCAGGTGGTCCAGCCCTGCTGGCACTCCCAATATTTCTTACAGGATGAGACAGGAGCAAGTCTCCAGCAAAGGGTCTCAGAATGGTACGGATGCTGAATGTTTACCTCCAATTCATCCCTCACACTGCAGAAGCTGTGGACCCACGAGAACTTTCTGCATGTAGTGCCATGCCAGTCTGGAAAAGGTGGACTGCAGTCAAAGAAAACTGATTCTCTTACCATTCATTCATGGCATTTTTAGATTCTGTGGTCCAAAGGAGTGTCTCAGCCTCACTCCTGAATTCTGGGATATTCAAGATGGAATTCTTGCCTGTGGATAATTGCTAATTGGATTTCTTTTGCGGGCAAGGAATGAAGCCAGAGAACTCCATGTTGCTGACATAACTCCCTGTTATTCCTAATGATTTTAACCTACAATAGCTTAATTATATTACAGAAGTTTGTGAGAAGATGCTCACAAAATACCAAGCAAAATTCATGACTCATGACTGTTTCTCAATAAATATCAATTTGCTTTCTTCTTTTCATTCTTTTCTACTCCTCCCCTACATTAATAAATTAAAATATAGGGATCAGTCAGTTTAATACTGTTTTAAGGAGGACTACATGTTATTTGAAGAAAAAGGCAGTAAGTCCAACAAATTCACATGTCCCCAAGGGGCTACAAGAAAGGAACCACAAGGAGATTGTACACTTTTTAAGAAAGAGAAGGAAATTGACAAAGGTGAGGTCTGTGAGGGGGGAAGAAAGCTTATGGAAAGAAAAGAAAATGCATGGGCCCATTGTCAATATCTCTCATAGTTACCTTAGAGTATGAAACAATCTGTGGTTTGATTTATCCAGATAATTACATTGGTACTGCATTTGGCATATCAGAGGACTAAAAGTTGTGGTTCTATTGCAGACCAAATGCTCTTTGGAAAATGCTTTTCTCCCCATATGAACTGCATAGCAGCAGTTCAGCCTCAACCAGAGCTGAACGTGACCCCTCTGCTCTCCCACTAGCTAGCAAGTTCAAACTTAGCCTCTGGGCCACATAAATCCAGGCATGTATCAGTTCATCTCCAAACACTTGGTATGTCTGCCCCATCAATTAAAAAGCACAAGGCAAGTGAGCCACTAGAAAGTTCAAGCATGATTAGGCAGCTACCATGCATTTTCAAATCCACTTTCAACATCTCCATTATTTCAACTAAGACCTCTAGTTATTAGTCTTATTAAAAGAGAAGAAAGAAGAAAAAGAAGACACAAACTTGCTTTCAAGACAGGTTAGTACAAGCCCTTCCTCAGTGCTCTATTCTTGATTTAAGGAACATTCTCAGAGTGAGAGCAAAAGAGTTTTGTGTTGTATGGAAAATTTGACTCAACCCAAAAACCCAGCCAACACCACAAAGTGGATTGCAGTCAAATCAGATAAATAGAAAAAGAAAAGAATACAAAATATCTTTGAGTGACAGTATCAAAAAGGCTCAAAAGCTTATTAGCATCTGGTTCAAAATGCACAGACCACAAGTTAGCATCATCCTAACAAGGTTCTTTTAGGTATTGGTTAAATGATTTTTTTCATTCCTGTGCACATAGACATGTAATTAAATGTTCACAAACATATACATTCCTCTCGGTTTTGGTTTCTGTAACTACCAAAAATAATGTTTGAGAAATCACCCAAACCTCCCAGTGTATTATTCATGTAACCTGGATATCTCATGAAAACAAAATGTACAAGACTCTAGTGCCAGTTAGCATGTGAAAATAGCCGGCAACAGTATGTTTTTACTTCTATGATAAACTGTATTGTCTTTTTGTTATAATGGGAAAGGATTAGTAAGGCTTACCAAATAAACAGCAGCTTCCTTAGAGACATTGACCCTTGTATTTTACAAAACCAAGAAACCAATACTGAATAGAATATGGGGCTCTCTGGCAGACTGATGGAGGGCAACCTTCAAGGATCTGAGTCAGATGGGGATTTGGGCTAGTGATACATTTTGATATTTTCTATTTTAAGCAAAGTTAGATGCTTATACACAGCTAATCCAATTTTTTCTAAAAATCTATAGTCTGCAAAATTGTGTTCCTCCAGAACTTTTTGCCTGTTTTTGGCCTGGAAATGATAATATTTATAATAATACATATTGAAATGCAGAAGTGCACCCAAAGGAAAAATAGCAATAAAAGAAAGTGAACCAGACACTTTCAGACCTCAAAAAATGTCTTATTCAACTTAGTGAGTGCTTTGGGTGAAGGCTCAGAGGGTCGGGGGGCCAAAAAAGTCTGGTGTTTTTCAAACAAAAATTTTACTATATACTGTACAAGTAAAGGAAATGAGAAGAGATAAAAGCACGCACAGTTTAGAATTTAACATTTTGGGGTGGAAACTTGAAAGCACTTAAGAAGTGGAATCTAGACATTTTCAAATACACATCAGCTCTTTTGCTGTCTGAGGTTACATTACCTGTTTGAATTAAGATCAAGACCTGAGTTACCAAATAGTAATGCCCTTTTCAGCAAAGTTCACACTTGAATCAGCTTTTTTGTATCACTCTCTTGAGTGTCTGCTTTCTTGACCATTAAAGTCTGGTCTGAGCTCCTGAAATCAACATCTCAATGCATTAATCCAGAAAGCCTATAATTGATGCCGACACAGGGTTCAGGTGATAAGCCTTCCCACCGTACTTTCTTCCATCATTCATAATGAGGAAGTTTTTGCTTCCAAGATAATTAAAGGACGGCTGATTTATAAGTAGGTTTGCTTTGCCACTTTTTTCTTTATATGGTTTCTTTTCAGTTTCTCTTCCGTTAATAACTGGCTTAACACTTTTATATAATAAAAAGGTCAGATAGGCTCCACACAAAGCACCCATAATAGCTGGCAGCCTATCCCACTGCTATTAGCCATCATTTAGCTGAGCAGAAGTGTTGGAGCATGTAGGAACAAAGAGACAATGGAGCATTTCTAGGAGCACATCAGTGCCAGAGCAAAGAAAAAAAGAGGGGCCCTAAAAGGCAAAGTAGAAGGCGAGTAGAACTGCCTAGACATAGCAGCAGGATGATTCCCTTTGAAGTAGGTAGCTGGCTTCCTTGCAATACCAGGAGATTATCCTGAAAAAAATAATGCTTTGGTGGAGGTAAAACCATGCAGTTATGGAGGTCAGATCCAAGCAATGTGAACAGACCAGCATGGCTTACCCATTCACTGCTATTCTCCAGAATCTATATACAGTTAACTAAGGCCTATAATAGTCGAATTAATTTTTAAGAAACCCAGTATGAAAGCAAAAACCATAGTCACTTGAAATGTATATACATGTTCTAGTTTCCCACGATTTTTATTATATAATATTTGGTTGAACTGTAAGAAATTGCCAATATTTAAATACATTGGGCCTATAGAAAAGGCGATTTCATATGGTTCTATTTATGTTTATAAATAGAACGGTGTAAATATTTTCTTTGGATTCGAAAATCAGTCTCATTCTGTGGATTTTTCAGTTTTGGTGCATTTAAAAGCTGAACACTAAAATATTTGTGCTTCTCCTTTTCCTAGAGTATGTCTATCTCTTCCCCATTTTCATGGATATCAAGTGTTTCACAGATATCTGGCTCCACATACCAAGTTGTGGGAAGATTTAACTCCCAACTTAATATGAAATCAAGGATGCAATTTCTGATTAAGCCAGTACATTTTGCACAGGAAATACTCCTTGTTCTACAGCTACATCCTGTATATCTCATGCTAGCCTTTGCCAGCAAATGTTAGTCCTTGGTTTTAAGAAAGATTCAGGGGAAAAAAATGCTCAACTCTGGAAAAATAATAACAAAAGTCCTCCTGGGGTCAAAGAAAATTGATTTGATTTATTCTGCAACAACTTCTTACTAGACAGCAGAGAGAAGAGTGCAAGAATCTCCGAGTCAGAAGACCTCACTTCATCTCTCAAGGTCTCAGTGCCCTTATGAGGAGTTGAACCACATAATTAATAAGTTTTTGACTCTTATATTTATGATTTTTAACACTCACGGAATTGTTAGGGTGGCCTAATGAGTAAACATAAATCTTGCCACATATAATCAGCCTGACTTTGCCCCAAATTTTTAAAAGCACATGAATATGAGTCAATAAATCTAAATTATAGTATACTATACATTTGCTGTGAGAAATTTCCTATTATCACTGCCTTTATGTAAATGATTGCTCATAATGTTAGTAGACAAACCACTTAATAATTTCCAGGCCAGTGAACTTTTGCCCCACTTCAAAATAAAGTTGTTATTCTCCTTTCAATAGAAGTTTAGGATATGTCAAGCCTAATGAGAATAAGTTACTAGGAAAAAAGACTATGTCATCTGTAGAGGTGCTAACAACATCAGATCAAGTGATTCCAAGTGTTTTATTTTCTACCACATGTCTTCATATGAATTCATCTCAATGAATACTGTTTGAGTGGTCAGAGAGCTACCATAAAGATGCTCTATCTAAGACTGTATGAAGAATTCTTTTAAGAATAAAGTTCATAGTAACTTTAAGGTAACATTCTCAGGGGGGGAAACATTTCCAAATATCTGTATTGCAAACTGCCAAGAACAGGGATCCGGTCTTGATCCCTCTGCTGATACGCTCTGGGCCTGGAGACAAGTCAATTTCTCCCTCCCTCAAGGTCTTAAAATTAATGTTTTATCTGGATCACCTATGTCATGGTAATCAAGGTTTCCCAAGAATAAAATGGAATTATATGGCATCTTAGATTCTTTCCAAAGGTGGTGTCACTGTTTCTTTCTCCTTAATTAGGTGATGATATTGCCAACATCTCCCCAAGGCATCATATTTATTCCAGCAAATTCTTATTTAGAAAGCTCATATTACAATGATTCTGTACACTTTATCTGGATTGGCAAATTTAAGTCCCCATCCACTAATTTATGCTTTACTTAAAACTGATTCAGTTGAGGGAGCATATCTGAAAGTACTGCAACTAAATTCCGTAAAGGCAAACTACAAATTGAAGGCCATATCAAATCCCATGTATAAGAAGTAAATATGTATGTGTGGCTATATGAGTCTGTACATGTGTGTACGCAGGCAGGGAGGTAACCATAGTGTGAAGCAGTAATGCCCTCCAGGACCATGATGCTGATCAGGACAACTTTATTCTAGTATGAGTATGTTCAGTGGTGGCTCCAATGTGGCTAATGCTAAGGTGAAGTTCATGCCAGCACAGGGCTGATTGTTTCATTTCCTGTCTCTATGGCAGCCTGTTGTAGTGAGACAGAGAAACGTGTGCTTCATCCTCAAAAGTTTGCAAGATGCATTTAAAATTGGATAGGAAGAGCCAGGACGGAGAGATGAAAGAACTGAGAAATGGGTCTAAAAAAAAAAAAAAAAAAAAAAAAAACATGTCAGCAATCATTCTTGAAACAAAAAAAGGATGACTGTGGAAAGGGAAGAAAGGAACTCAGGGAGCATAAGGAGGGGTAAAGGAGTGATAAAAGAAAAATACATGTAAGCAAAAATGAGAAGGTAAAAAGTGAATTATTAAGGAAAGAAGATGATACATACAAGGACAGACTAATGAATGAAAAAAAATCATATACCTTCTAAGCCTGCAATTATGACTTTTACTAACCTTGGATGCCATAAATAGGAATTCCAACAACCTCAACAGTTCAAATTGGTGATTTCACTTAGTCATTTTTTTCTACAGTATCAAAATGCAATTTATTCTGACCTAACAGAAGATCTTGCTGATATAGTAGTTGAGCTTGGTAGGTGGTATTCTTCTGGTAAGACATGAAGATTATCCTAGATGAGTGGTAAAGCATCTTCTAGAAATGTCCAGACCAGAGACCTTAGAAACAAAGGGAGTCACTATCAATCTCCATTGTTTTGACCTTGAATTCAACTTCTCTATCGCCAAAAATGATTGGACTCAAGGCCCTATTTCAGGGAATGAGTTTAGTCAGAATGTTTTCTCAATTAGCAGAAAATGCAGTGTCTGACAGCTAGTCCCTTGCAGAATACCTACCTCAATAGCATGATTTAAAGGCAAAAGAAAGTTCCAGCCACCAAAAATATTCCTCACTGGTTCTGCCATGATCCTTGAAGACACTGACAACAAGAAGTTTTTGCTGAAATAGGCAAGAGAAGAGGAAACACATAAAGTCAGTATTGTTCATGATCTCATTAGAACAGATTGGCTTAGCAGTTCAAATGGTTGTCACCTGGAAGAAGACTCTGTGGGTATAAGACCAGAGCTGAATATGTTTTGTTGTAGAGAGAGACGATGGCAGGTCCAAGACAGCATTGTTATTAGAGAAGACTGGCTTGTGTGGGACGAGGAGTGTAGAGAGAAATGGGCGGCAGAGCAGTTGGAAGGAAAGGCAATGAGGGACTGAAGGAAAGGCAACGTTTGGTATGTGGTATGCGTGTGTGAGATGGGCATGAACATATGTTTCCTCCCACCATGCACAGTGCAATTATATGCATTTGAGGCATAAGAGGAGTGGCAGACAACATGGACCAAGCCCAGACAAGGCTCCACTATGTTTAAAGAGTGCTCATGGCCGGGCGCGGTGGCTCACACCTGTAATCCCAGCACTTTGGGAGGCTGAGGCGGGCGAATCACGAAGTCAGGAGTTCAAGACCAGCTTGGCCAACATGGTGAAACCCTGTCTCTACTAAAAATACACAAAATTAGCGGGGCGTGGTGGCGGGCGCCTGTAGTCCCAGCTACTCGGGAGGCTGAGGCAGGAGAATCACTTGAACCCAGGAGGCGGAGGTTGCAGTGAGCCGAGATTGTACCACTGCACTCCAGCCTGGCAACAGAGTGAGACTCTATCTCAAAAAAAAAAAAAAAAAAAAAAAAAAGTGCTCATACAATAGCTTCATTTTTTTATCAGCCACCACAAATGCCAATTTCATTATAATGCCAGTTGATATTCTGAATAATGCTGCTTAATCAAGCTTGTTTGACAGCAAAAACCTAGGATCATTGTTCATAAAAATTTCTTGTAGAGGTTGCTTTAAATGAATGGAGGTAAATACGTTCTATCAGTAAGCCGCCTTTTGTGTGAAGCAGGGTCAGCAGTTCACAATAAATCTCACAAATTATTATTGTCCTGATTTAATATTTACGGAATGCTGTGCTTGAGTCTTTGCTATCACTTTTACAGCAGTTTCATAAATTATCTCTGTGATATAATTATTCCCATTTTATAGAGGAATAAATTAAAGGAAATAAAGTTACTTGCTCAGATATTCAGGAACTTTGGGTCTTGGGCAGAAATCATGGCTCTTTTCTCAGAACACTGAGTCCCAGTTCTCACACAGATTATAGTGAATGCTGAGAAATTTTTAATATGACTCTGAACATCCTGACCTCACTCAAATTTTATAAAAACAGGGATAATTATTAAGAGTTTATCTCCATGTATTATTCTCTTATTTACCGACCTTGGAGTGGTAAGTTGAATCTTGTGTGTTGCCAAGAACCAATTGCCAGAATGACCACTGGACTCAAGAAAATACCATGGAGAGAGGATAAGGAATGCCAAGCACTGATCATCTGGGCCCCAGTGAGATAGGACAGCTCCTTCTCTCAAGTGTTTCCAAGAAGAGAAATTGCTCAAGGAGGAAACTCATGGGAACTAACTTGGGAGCCTTGCCTTATTCCGTGTAAAGAAGTAAGAAGATTGAGACTGTCTGGATGGTTGCATTTACTGGATTTAAGGAGTTATCCTAATTGAATTCAGATCCTAAATAATTTCTGACATGCACATCTCCAAAGTGTCAAGTTGCTGAAATATTTACAAATGAGCCTAACGTTTAGTTGTTACAGAAAAATCTAGGTGGCTATACAAACTGTCCTAGGCTTTCTGGATGGATAAACGTCTATATTTTAAAGAGGTGCCTTCAAATTATTTGATCAATAAAAGGAAGAAAGTAAAACAATTATGTCCACATAAGCACTTGGACTGTTTTGCAACCATCTATTGTATTTCAGTACACTGATAGGAACAATTTTTCACTTTCTATAAGGAGTATAGAAAATCTGATTATAGAACGGAGGAAAGGAACAAATAGGAAATCAGAAAGATTAATAGAGATAAGAGCCAGAGTCAATTGTTAAAACACGTAGCAGGAACTTAGTAATGAGAAGAATTAGAGAAGTTAGGAGGAAAAATGTCAGGGTACCATTCTTTAAAGAGTAATAGATTCCTCAATATACGGAGATCAAAAAGATACAGAAAGATTGAAAAAGTATTATAGATTAAGGAAACTTAAAAAGACATGGCAAGTAATGCTATAGGTGATTCTGGACTGCATTCTGCATGGTAAGAAAAAAAATACTGCAAAAGACACTATTTGGACAATTAAAATTGGAATATGGATTGTTGATTAAATACAAGTTTGATATTAATGTTAATTTTCCAGAACCTGATAACTATACTGTAATTATATATATTCTTGTTCTTACATACTGAACTATTTAGGCATAAAGGGTCAAGATAGCTCCAACTTGCTTTCAAATAGCTCAGAATAAAAATAGGAATAGGTATACATATATATCCATATATAAATTTGTTTTCCTATATATGTAAATACTTTTCTATATAGGAAAAAATATTCATTTTATCAGTGGATCTGGATAAAGCATATGTATCAGTTCCTTGTGCTATTCTTCCAATTTTTAAAATAATTTTTAAATTATAACAAAATATAAAGTTACCAAGAGTTAACACAGAGTGGAGGAACTAAGCAGTTTCTTAAACAAACAGCCTACTGTATGCTTAAACACTCCTGACTACCGTGACATCACAGTCCTCATCCACCCATTAATAGAACACACAGTAAGAGAAACAGGAAAGCAAAGACTCTAACGTATGCTTTTAAAGTTTCCTGTTGACTTTGAACAGCAATTGTGTGCCCTGTCGTCACTTGAAGTTGCCATTTCTATCTCTTAAAAATGTAAAGTTCAAACAAAAATCTTTTGTTTCCAGTCCCAACCAGCTTGACTCAAGGAACTGACAGCTGCTGAGGACTGCAAAACAAATCAAGAAGGAAGTACCCTAGTGCTCTCCAAATGGCTCTATGTACCCCAATTGTTCAAGAGTCCAGGAGAGTCTGATTTTTTTAGCCGGCTACAGAAATTCTCGTTTCTCTATGGTACTGCAAGCCCTGATATTTTATTATTTCTCCCAGCAGTTTGGCGGTGTTCTCATAAGCCCTTTGGGACATGATGTTTAATTACCTTTAAGAAAGCCAGAAATGCTATTTTGTGGCCATGAGCAGATTACATACACATGCACAGATACACGCCTTCTCACGAAAGTGAGATTCTGAGGTTGCATGACTCACTGTCTTCTATTCAGATAGGTTGTGTACTGTGTTTGGCTGGGACACAAAAACAGGTAGCTTAACTAGTAGCTCGAGCATGTGGCCTTTGTCCATAGCCCAAAGGAGATCACCTGTTGGGCCCTCGGTAGAATTTCCACTCCCTGTCCAAGTCAAAAGCATAACTGAAAAAAAGCTGCTGTTCATCTCCAGGTGTTTCTTCGAGTTGGCCAACTTCCTCCCTCTCCATTGTGTTTCCCAGGAATGGGAGGTTGGAAATTGGGTGGCAGTTAGTGAGGTTATTGCATGAAGAGCTGAACAGGAAATAGCACCCAACCAGTCAGACTAGAGATCTCTTTCTCATTTTTTTTTTTTTTTTAAGAATTATTTCTTTTAAAGGATCCAGGACCAGGCTGTATGTAACTGATATGCTTATCACCTGCCCTGTATTCTCACCTTCTCTGGGCTTATCCATATCCACTGCTGCCTTCCAAACACTATTAAAATATTCTTCTAGAAAGTCTCTACAAATCTGCCTCATTGCTCCTGCCCACAACTCTCTTTTATATCCCCTCAAGATGTAAGCATAGGTGTATCTTTCCTTACAAAACATGTATTCTTGAAAAGTTAAATGTAAAAGTAATTTTTAAAAACTCAATATGTTTGAGTCAGGTCTTGGTTGCAAGCAAAAGAAATACTCTCGGCCTTAACAAAAGAGGAAACTACTAGAAATATATGTGATTTAGATGACACAATCAATAAGAGAGCTGGAGAACAAAAACTTGGGGTAGGGAGAAAAGGCCAAAGTCATGGAAGACCATTCAGTAGGACCAATCCACTTGAAGAATCTGTGGAAGACATTGCCACTGACACCTCCATCCATGCCACAGCAAGACACAGCTACACTAGACAATAGTTACTATTGCCTCTGGGAAACATTTCTTAACCAACTTTGTAACTTTAAAACATTCCCTCAAAGTTCACAGTCCTAGTTGGGAGCATCCAGGTGACTGAGCCTAGGTCATATGCTTCTGTGCTTGCTATCTTCACCCTAATAGAAAGTGGTTCCAATCCTGAGAAGCAAGAACAAATGCCCACACATTTTAAAACTTCAAGGGAATTAAAATTGAGAACTTCATTTGCAAATTGAAAACCCTTATTTTAAAATAGTTGCCCTCTTGATTGAACTCTTTCCTGAACTCCCATTCTTAGCCCAGTTGATTTATTCAGTCAATGCCCCATCTCTGAGCCCCTCTATTCCCATCTATGTTCACTTTAAAGCAGAGAGAACATAGCTTTAGTAAGCTAAGACCAGCACCTTGGTCTTAGCTTACTAAAATATTTGTGAATTTTCATTCATGTATCATCATTTCAATGGGCCAAAGAGCAGGAATAAATGAATCTAATTAAAATTGACAGTAATTGACCTCTTCCTTTGCATTTTCCTGGGCAGAGGGTGTCAGATTATTACAATTTCTAATGCATCGCCTGCTCTATCTAGTAGAGGGAAGAGCTCAAGCAGTTGGCTGGTCCTTTTTCTATATCTAAAGATTCATAATAAGCCTTCAAGATGAATAAAAAATGAATGTGTTCCATCTAAACCGTTGCAGGATATCTCCTCATACACACATATAAGGCCTCAAAATTTCTTAGTTCCTTTTCATGTACTGTTTTCAAGTTGCTAAATGAAGGCAGAGATTTTAGAATATCTGTTTTCCAATTATCCTCCCTGCTAAGAAAGGCATCACAGGCCCAGCGTGGTGGCTCACGGGTGTAATCTCAGCACTTTGGGAGGCTGAGGCAGGTGGATCATGAGGTCAGGAATTCCAGAGCAGCCTGGTCAATATGGTGAAATCCCATCTCTACTAAAACTACAAAAATTAGCCAGGTGTGGTGGCATGTTCCTGTAGTCCCAGCTACTTGGGAGGCTGAGGTGGGAGAATTGCTTGAACCTGGGAGGCAGAGGTTGCAGTCAGCTGAGATGGTGCCACTGCACTCCGGCCTGGGTGATACAGTGAGACTCTGTCTCAAAAAGAAAAAAGAAAAAGAAAAGAGAAAGGCATCATAGACACAGGGGTGTCTCTCCTCTAGGACACTGAAGATGCTCATGGAGTCCAGGAGACTAATATTGAGTGTTTCCAGCTCTCCAAGTGTTGTCCTAGGTACTGCATGTATTTTAGCACATTCTATCCACACAATGACCCATGGAAAGTAATGGTATGCCCCCTTTTCAGATGAGTAAATGGAAACTAAAATAACTAAATGGTCCAAGATTATAGAGCAGTAAATAGGAAAGCCAGGATTCAAACACATATTCCCCAGAACCCCTGCTCTTTTCACTCATACCATGATACCTTGGATTCTTCTCTTATTTCCTATTCTCTCTCACTCCCTTTCTCTCTCTATATATATATTATATATAATATATACACACACACACACACACACACACAGGTATGTATGTATATATAGCTGGATGGCTACTTAGGCCCTCAGAAGAAGAAATTTGGTCCTGCCTTCTAAATGCCACATCCTGTTTGAAGTTCTTGGTGCAGTTAGGTAATATTTTAACTTCTTGTGTGTGATTAGAAAAATACACCCATGACATAAATTAATCTCAAAAATAAGACAAAGTATAAGAACAAATTAAATCATTTATAATTGATGGGATGGATTCTATTTAGTTAATATATCTAAATCTAAGACAATTACAAGACTTCAATTCTATGCAAATGTTTTCAGTATAGAGCCAAATTCAAATTATTCTAGGCTGACTCTTCAGGCCCCTCAAGGCAAGAGACTGAACGTGAGAGCTCCAGAGAGCCTAATATCAGAAATATTACACAGTCTTGGCAACATGGCAAAACCTCGTCTCTACAAAAAAAGAAAAAAAAATAGCCAAGCACGGTGATGTGTGCCTGTAGTCCCAGCTACTTGGGAGGCTGAGGTGGGAGGATCACCTGAGCCTGGAAAGGTCGAGGCTGCAGTGAGTCATGATCATGCCACTGTACTCAGCCTGGCTGACAGAATGAGACTCTGGAAAAGTGAGAGAGAGAGAGAGAAAAGGAGGGGAGAAAGAAAGAAGAAAGAAAGAAAGAAAGAAAGAGAGAAAGAGGGAAAGAAAGAAAGAAAGAAAGAAAGAAAGAAAGAAAGAAAGAAAGAAAGAAAGAAAGAGAGAGAGAGAGAGAGAGAGAGAGAGAAAGAAAGAAAGAAAGAAAGAAAGAAAGAAAGAAAGAAAGAAAGAAAGA